>NW_010134800.1:0-324 GCF_000699245.1 Pterocles gutturalis
ACCGCCGGGCCCTTGTCCCCCGCCCCCGCCCCGAACCGGAACTGGGGGGAAAGGGGGATTTGGGGCAAAACCGGGCGATTTGGGGCAAAAAGGGGACAGACTCCTTGTCCCCCTTTTCCCCCTTTTCCCTTATTTTTTTCCTTTTTCCTTATTTTTCCCCTTTTTCCCACTTTTCCCCCTTTTTCCTTATTTTTCCCTTTTTCCCCCTTTTCCCCTTTTTCCTTATTTTTCCCCTTTTTCCGTATTTTTTCCCTTTTCCCCCTTTTTTCCCCTTTTCCCCTTTTTTCCCCTTTTCTCCCCTTTTTTCCCCTTTTCTCCTCCTTT
>NW_010134800.1:526-847 GCF_000699245.1 Pterocles gutturalis
GCCCTTTTCCCCTTTTTTTCCTTTTCCCCCTTTTCTCCCCTTTTCTCCCCTTTACCCACTTTCCCCCTTTTTCCTCATTTTCCCCCTTTTCCTTATTTTTTCCCTTTTCCTCATTTTTCCCCTTTTTTCCCTTTTCCCCCTTTTTTCCCCTTTTCTCCCCCCTTTTTCCCCTTTTCTCCCCCTTTCCCCCTTTTTTCCCTACTTTTTCCCTTTCCCCCTTTTTCCTTATTTTTTCCTTTTTTCCCTTTTCCCCTTTTATTTTCCCTTTTCCCCTTTTTCCCCTTTTTCCCCACTTTTTCCCTTCTTTTTTCCCTTTTTCCC
>NW_010134801.1:0-240 GCF_000699245.1 Pterocles gutturalis
AGAAGAGGCAGAAATAACAGCATCTGAAACTCTGCCTGCTGGAGGCTAATTGGTTCCGGCACAGCCTGGTTTGTTTGGCAATGTTTCCTCTAATCCTTCAGGCTCCGCGCTCCCAGCCCCAGGGACATGGGGACATCTCGGCACCCAGCGCCGTCACCCGGCCAGCGCCTCTGCGGCACTCCTGCATCGGGTCCCCCCCACCCTGGGGTGCAGTGGGGTGATGCTGGGAGGGGCTCTGGG
>NW_010134801.1:1230-1466 GCF_000699245.1 Pterocles gutturalis
CCCTGAGGGTGGGGGGAAGGGAGGGAAGGGGATGGGAAGGGAGGGGAAGGGAAAGGGGGGGGCCTCCCAGCCCAGCATGGCCGAGCCAGAGCACTAGCCAAGAGTCGGCAGCTTTGTTCCAGGTGCCGGCTCCCTTTTTTTCATTAGGCTAATGGGATGCGGATGCATTATTCCATTCCACATGCTGCTAATGAACCACTCAGGCCAGTGCATTTGCATTAATGTGCAAAAGCAAC
>NW_010134802.1:0-499 GCF_000699245.1 Pterocles gutturalis
CCCCCCCCGCAGTGTCTCTGCTGTGGGACCTGAAACACGCCAACATGGTGATGCTGCAGGACATCGCACAGATGCCGCACTGCCTCACTCTTGTTTTCGAGTGAGGCCCCTGCGGAGATCAGAGCCCGAGCACCCGAGACAGAGCTGTCCGAGGGAGTGAGACGACCCTGGGAGAGGGACCCCCCCAAGAGAGCTGACATGGAGACCGAGAGCAAACTTCTGGACAGAGCCTCACCTGTACCCTGGGCTTGACGTGCATGATATGGAATAGACCATTGGCCGCTCTGGGTCTCATTCCTTAACCTAAGATCAAAGCTAGTAACTGCGCTGTGCTCCCTCCCAGCTTCTCCTGCCCCTGCAGACACGGGCAGAGCTGAGAAGCTGAAACGTCCTTGATTGTCCTGGCAACAGCTATAAACATCACTGTTACCAGCACAAATCCAAAGCACAGCCTCTCACTGATTGATGCTGAGTGATGCAGTGGTTGAGCGTGTCGGTG
>NW_010134803.1:0-260 GCF_000699245.1 Pterocles gutturalis
TATTTTTTATTATTATTTTTTTTCCTCCCTTGCTTCCTTTTCAAACCAACCACTGGAAATCCACGGCTGGAAATAACCAGGGAAGAGTCCTTCCAAGGGAATAAAAGTAGAAAAAAAAAAAAGAGAGAGAGCTACTTTGGACGAAAAGAGAGGCAAAGTGAGACAGAAAGTATGTACTCCCTTTTGTGCATGTCTGTAAAAAAGAAAAAAAAAATCGCCATCGACCTTTCTTTTTGATGGTTGCGTTGTTCAATATTGTG
>NW_010134803.1:346-1738 GCF_000699245.1 Pterocles gutturalis
TTTCTCTCTAAGTGACCACTCACTGCAACCTTTCACTTCGGACACTTCATTTTTACGACTGCATGAAGGAACTCATTAAACAAACAAACAAACAAAAAATCACATCAAATCATCAGGATTCGTGTTCATTTTTCGGGGGGTTGTGGGGGGGGAGAGGAGGACACTCGTCGCAAAATGAATATTTTGTGTAGAGCCGCCAAAAATGATCAAACCCCCCTCAACGACATGGTGTTAGGAACAGTCCCCCGTGTTTCCCTCCAAAGTCTTACAGACCTTCAAATCTTTCTCTCATGTTCTTCCACCCCCAAAAAAAAAAAAAAAAAAAAAAAAAAGTGAAAAAAAGAAGAAATGTAATCAGAAAAAAAAAAAAAAAAAGGAGCCTAATTATTTTCAGAAGGGACCTGGGTGACTCTGACCGATTTCAAGTGGGGAGGGAGAAAAATCCCATCTTAGCTCCGCTGGCCAAGCTGTTTTGAGGTGTTTTTCTGCCCAGGAAGGTCACATTCTCGATTTTTTTTTTTTTCTTTTTTGAGGCATGGGGTGGCTCAAACCTCTGCTGAGGTTGAAACTCTATTTTTAAATCTTTTTTCTTGTTGGAAGTCACCTTCCCAAGAGGAGGCAAAGACCCACTAGCCACCCAGTCCACCTTTCTTAGATTTTCCCTAAATCGAGGGGGGATTTTTTTTTCCATTTAGCAAAGCTCCATGTGGTGGGTTTTTCCTCCCCCGTGCGCAGACAATGAACTGTGCAGGAGACCAGTGATTTTCTTCTCATCACCTATTGTGAAAATATTTTTCAAAACCAAGCTGCGCTTGCTGTGAAGAAATACTCTTCATACCCGAATAATCTCAAGGACTCCACGATGACCATGTTCATTTTTACAGAACTCACCCACCTCATCCCCCCTTTCCCCAGATTATCCCTTCCCAAGAGAATCCCCCCCCCTAAAAAACAAAAAAAGAAAAGAGCAACTAGGGACAGAGGCTCCTTAATTAACAGTTAATAGGCGAGGTGACCATTTTCCTCCTCTAATCAATAACATTTCTATTTTTAAAATCCCAGCGCCTGCCCATGCAATAAAAGGCAGCCGTGCAAATGAAAGTGTTAAAAAAAAAAATAAAAATATAGTTGTCAGATCTGGGAAGTTCGGGTTGGGATTAGGAAGAGCTGCTGCATTTTTTTCCCCAATCTTTATCCCTGGATGGATGGATGCAGTCAGCAAAGGTGCAGCGAAAATTTCAGAATCGTACCTTCAGGTTGGGAAAGAAATATTTGCCTTCAGTGGCCGGGAAAGAAAAGACCTCCCACCCCCTTCTAGATTTCATGAAATCAGATATATGCCATTGTCTGCTTCTTCTGAAGGAAAATATCTTGATTTTTAGTGTCTGGGGA
>NW_010134804.1:0-29651 GCF_000699245.1 Pterocles gutturalis
CTATGATTCTATGATTCTGTGATTCCTTTGGAAGGATAAGGAAGACTTAGTTGATGCAAGGAGTGAGAGCTGCTTTTCTCTTCATTATTCACATATCTCAAGAAAAGAGATTTCTACTGGATGCTTTTGACATCTTCATGGGAATCCACAGGACATTTTGGAATCTGGGCACTCAAAACACCAAATAATGTGGCAGCTACAGCCAAGCTGTCAGTGGTGCCTGGTAACAGGGAGAGCAATAACAACCAAACTCTGCAAAAAAAGGTGGACTGTGTCTGAACCTGTATGCAGACCCTGCTTGGTTAACTGATGTAGCCATACCTGAGAGTTTTAGATATGCTCCTCGGGCTGGATCTTTAATAATAATAAGTGTTGAGAAAATTTTAACCACATAGGTTCCTACAAGATGCAACGTTGTGAGGAATGGAAGTAACTACAAAAATCCCCTTGCAACACACTTGACAATGTTTAAAGTGATGAAGAAAAGCCCTGGTAGCCTTCTATCAGATCTGATGTTAAACTTCTCAAAGTTCTGCACCTTTTTTTCATTTCCAGGGCTCTTATTCAGGATTTGGGTGCATGCCAACAGTTAGTTCTGGAAGGAGAAGAAATCTGGTCAGCCCCACAAAGTACTGTGATGATCTTCTCCTAGGGAGACATCCTTATGCTCCCCTTTCTCTAAGCTGCTTTCTTAGCCTTGAGGCAAGATATGGTCCCATCTGTCCTTCCTGATGCATGTATCTACTTCTTCAGCCATGCCTCAGAATTGCTTCTTGCCCCTTCTGTAAGAAAATCCATGTTTGGATTGTATGGAGACAGCTTGAATTTTTTGTTTGGTATTTTCATTTAGATTTTTATTGTTCAGAAATATTTATAGAATACTCCTGCGTGGTATGGTAAAGTTTGATTTTGCATGAACTTGAGCCTTATTACTGTTTCACTTCTTAAGTGATATGTGTGGCACTGTCATTGTACCAACCACAATACTCAAGTGGTTTTGAATAAGCATTAGCAAGTGTAGGCACAAACAGTGTTTAAATGTGATGAACCATAAAAGGGAGGTCTTAAAAAGCAGTATATCCACATCCAATGTTGTGTTATGTTTTTTGCATTATATTAACCTCAAATGCACAAGACATCCTTTCTATAGGTTACAGGCAAGTGAGACTCCACAAGAGTGATGTGGCAAAGTTGCTCTGTAGCACAGCTAATGTTTGTGTTTAAACAGTACTTAGAAATATATATTCAGTGCTTAGAAATAAACTCATTCTGACATCAGTACCTGAAATTATGGTTGCATACAATGTCTTCCATCTATTAAAATGGCTTTGAGGAGGTTTGCCACCATTAAATAGGACAGTGCAGGAAAAAAAATTGCTACTTGATTTCAGGAAATGTTTCAAAAGACAATCAGAAATAATAAAAAAGTCACTATCTCTTTTGATAATGCAGTATGATATAAAAGTTAGAAATAGTAGTTAATTTCATGGAGCATTTCAGGAAGTTATAGCTCAGCTGACAGTCTTGGGCGAAAATAAGTATCAAACATTAACTTAGCAATAATAGTCTTTTAGAAAGAAAGAAAATTAAATAATTGTTATTTAATGGCATACTGAAACATTAGAATCTTCTTATTCACTGTTTACCTGGAAGAATTATCCATTTCAGCTCTTGCCACAAATAAATGTGAACAAATTACCATGTGTCCTGTTTAGAGAGCCAGGAATATATTTAACAAATGAAGTATCTGTTTTTATTTGGACCAAACATGAGACAACAGTATTTGGAAGTCTTGGGAATGAAATTAAAACAAATTATTTAAATAGCTTAATTGACTGAAAGTGTGAATAACAGATTGTAAGTATTTTCATATATTCAGCAAATGTGCCATAAGTGGAATTTATCATTCAGAGGTTTCCAAAATCCTACAGAATTTGTTATTTTCATTCCTGCCCTGCAAAAAAAAAAAAAAAAAAAAGTACTTGGCTAACTGTACATACATGTACTGTGTTCTCAGGTCTTTGGGTACACAATATTTTTATGGCTATATACTCTCCCAGAATGGAGCCTTTGCAGGTCCAGCTATGTATCCAAGAGCGTCTTTATGTGTCTACATATGCTATTAATCATCTACATGTCAAACACAGCTAGGACCAAACCCTACATGTCTGTCTTCGATCAGCGACACCCTCAGGTTCGACTTGTGGATTCAGAGAGTGGGTTTCGGCCCCTGGTCAAAATGCTGATTTGGCAATAAAACCCAGCCCTTTTCCCAGGGTAAAGCTTCCTTTTACTTCTGTTGGAAGGGCCAAGCACTACATTTTCACCTCTGACTGCTGATCATGAAGTCATGCATAATGTCACTAGAGGTTTTAGCTCACATTCAAAGGTTAAATGGAAGGTCTATCCTTGCTTAAACCACAAAAGAAAATTGTTAGTCCTTGCTGAGTATTTAAGAAAGAATGGCTTGTCATAAACACTCAAATCTCTTTAGCCACAAATTTCCTAGGATTGCTGCGAAGGGCTGTGATGCAATGAAATAGTGGTGACAAGTGACTGATAAATAAAACAACCACTTTTACAGTGCTTTCTCATAACTTCTGCCAACTATGTGTTTGAATCATTAAATATCTTCTGTATTTCTTCAAACTCTCTTGTACTGCACTTTTCCCTTCAGCCTTCCTAACTGTACTATTTGCTATAGATTTTATTTTATGCTTATAAAAAATCTCTCTACTATTGTTGTTCTGATGATGATGTAAAACAGTGGTATTTTTAAAAATAATATTATTCAGATGCCTTTATTCATGATTTTTATAAAAAGTTCTCCATAGATATTTTTAAATCTTTAATATGATTTTCCATAGATATTATTGCATGATCTCTCTCATGAAGTAAAAGTATGTTCTTCTTTACCAGACAGACATGTAAAGTTGATTAAAAAAAAAAATCCCTAAACAGTTCTTCAAAAAAATATATTTCATGCAGAAATAATGCAGCAGAAAAAAATGCATTTGGCAATGAAAATGATAATGAATTACAAATTGCAAAAGCCTGTTACATTGCAGAAAGATGAGGATACAATATTAACAAGACAATGAAAACTACCAATTGTTTTGTGATAGGACTGTGTTTATGTGTGTGACACAGAGGGAAAGTGAGCCCTACACTTAAGTGAAAATAGTAAGTCAAATCAATCCTGGTTTTTTTTTTGTTTTTTTTTTTTTTTAAAGCATGGAAATCACAGCTTCAGATGTCACAAGTGCTAACACGATATGCCATTCTGGCACTTGTAGCCCTAGAAGGAGATGCTTTTACACTTACTAATATGAATCTTCATATATTGGAACATCATTACCTAATTTTTTTTATCAGGGTGCTCCACTAAAGTTAAATTTAACATCTCGTTTAGTGGAAACTTAGCTTGTAAATTCTGTCATTTTCATGGTTTTAAGGAAACACGGAAACACGCATTAATTCTTAGTTTCTGTACTATTTCAGCAGTTCACTTTTTCATTTAAAAGTTCAAATTGGAAGGAACTTAAATGTTATACCCAGGTATCATAAATAAAAATACTTCTTCAAGCCATGGTCATATAAACACCAAATCTATGAACAAGATAGATGACAGTAAGAGGAAAGATATTTAGTATATTATAAGTTACCCTTTTTTTCCATCAACCCCATGTAAAATTTTATTTTGAAGTGCGCCCTCTATTTTGGGCTTAAAGGGTACTTGCCAGATACTAGCTGTGCTTTCAAAAAATACTCATTAATATTAATTAACAAAACTTAAAAGAAAAACTTCTTAAGACAAATGTTGCCCTTGGAAGAAAGAAAATATTAAATTAACAATTACAGCAGATTTCTACACACTGCAAGGGCATTGACATGCCTAATAAATTATGCCTTGATGTTTTTCGCATTGGGTGAGGCTGAGATGGAGTTGGTATCCCCCAGCAGCCCGCCAGCGCTGAGCGTCACCCTGGCAGCCAGCAGGGGGTGTGTGACGCAGCTTGGGAGGGGGCGGAGCCGGGACAGCTGACCCGGATTGAGGGGCGGGGCCGGGACAGCTGACCCGGATTGGCTGTTCCAGACCATGTGACCTCAGATCAGCCACAAAAGCCAAGGGCAGGGAGGAAGAGGGGGGCATTTGTTCCTGTGTTTGTCTCCAGGAGCAGCTGCTGCACACACTGAAGCTCTGCTTTCCCGGGAAGTGGCTGGACATCACTTACTGAGGGGAAGCAGAGAATAACATCTTTGTTTTCCTTTTGTTTCTGTGCATGGCTTTGGCCTTTGCTTTAATTAAACTGCTTTTATCTTGACCCACAAGTTTTTCATCTTATTCTCCCCCTTTATTTTGCTGAAGGGGGAGTGATAAAGGGGCCTGGTGGGCATCAGGAATCCAGCCAAGGTTAACCCACCACATTTTTTCACAACTTTCTGTTGTTTGGAGATCAAGCCTTGTATGATATGTGCATGGATTTCACATACTTTTATCTTGATATGCACATAGTCAGTATTCTTACCCCTTCCTGCAAGATGAGGTCACGTTATCCATCTTCTGAATGTTAGGTGTCCTGGATAAGAACGGGAAGACAGAATATGTCCCTGCTCTTCTCTTCCATGAAGACTGGGAGCACTGTTATCTAAAATATTTTGATGTTTGGGTCTTTACTCTGGAGGTCTAGAGGGAGATATGAGGTGTTCTGCAGTGAGTTATTCTGAGCTGTGTTTACCAAGAATACCAAACATCTCAAATGGTGGTTGGAAGAACACCAGTCAAGGTCCCTATGTACAGCTGTGACTAGTCCTTATGAAGAGGACCAAGGGGTCTGCACAGTATAGAATCATAGAATGGTTTGGGATGAAAGGACCTTAAAGATCATCAAGTTCCAACCCCCCTGCCATGGGCAGGGACACCCTCCACTAGACCAGGTTGCTCAAAGCCTCATCCAGCCTGGCCTTGAACACCTCCAGGGATGGGGCATCCACAACTTCCCTGGGCAACCTGTTCCAGTGTCTCACCACCCTCACAGTGAAAAATTTCTTCCTAATGTCTAGTCTAAATCTCCCCTCTTTCAGCTTATACCCGTTACCCCTTGTCCTCTCACTACACTCCCTGATAAAGAGTGCTTCCCCATCTCTCCTGTAGCCCCCTTCAGGTACTGGAAGGCTGCTATTAGTTCTCCTCAGAGCCTTCTCTTCTCCAGGCTGAACAACCCCAATTCTTTCAGCCTGTCCTCATAGGGGAGGTGCTCCAGGAGCAGAGTAGAGGGGGAGAATCACTTCCTTCGACCTGCTGCTAATGCTTCTTTTGATGCAGCCCAGGACACGGAAGGAGAGAGCTGCAGAAAGATGCTGGGATTGCTGAAAAGCTTGGACAAACTCGTCAGGTTTTCACTGTGGGAACAGGAGGGATTTGTGCAGTGAGTTTGCTGTTGCTTGGTACACCCAGCCCCAAAAAGCAACACAGAGACACTGCCTGGCTGTGAGCAGGGAGAGTTTAGCCAGACATATGTGAGCTGTGCTGTAATTTTTGCTCTCGTGTCCAGAACACAGGCCTTGGCCTCTTTCATTTATTAGTAGCTTTCAGACCTCAATATGACCCAGCCATTTGTACCAGGAAGCCCAGCTTTCAATTTTTTTTTCTTCTCTAGAAAAGATGTCCCAGAATATAACCCATACATTATTATTACTGAGATTCGCAACTCTTAATTCTCCCTTTTTGAAACCAAGCCATGGTGTAAGATGGCTGCTTTTAGTAACATATGTAAATTATATACCTAAAATTCAGACACTCCTGAATTCCTTCTGTTATTTCTTTTCACAGAAATGCACTGAGAAGTAGAATCCTTTGTTTGTTAGGTTTACTGTCTGGAACTGCCCCCCAATTTTTACCAGAAAGCTCTACTATCAAAGGACCTTGAATAATTTAGCTTTGACTTGGCTGAAATATATAAAGCTGTATTTATAGTTCAAAAATGTGTAAAGATTGCTTGTACATACAAATATTATGCAGGAAAATATGTCAGGGAACTTTCAAGCCACAAAAGCAAAGCCAGAGGTATGAGGCACATCTGTACGTGAACAGGGTCATCTACAACACAGCACAGTAGTTGAGATTAAATTTCATTTGGAAGTGTGCAACTTTTTGTTTCTATTCTTGTGAATGGCATGCCATTTAGAAAAGTCAAATATATACAAAAAACCATTATTACAGTTCAACAAACAGAAGTGTTAATTTCATACTGCAAGGGGAACCCCATGAGAGCTTTCAGCATCCATTGTGTCACCCTAGACATCTCCACATGGAGATCATCTCTCAAGACCTGGCTTTCAGGCGGTTTGGTTTTTGCACATCCCAACAATTTCTAACCTTGTCTGAGAGAGAAGGGAATCTATATCAGAATAATTTTTTCTCTGTTTCTAGGTCCCCAGCTCAGGAGAAAGCAGGAACTCTGGGATTCACAGATCACCAGGGTTTTGTACTGAGTGTGTCTTGCTCATGGTTTTACAGATCCTATTTTCTGGATGGAAATTTGATTGAAAAGGTGATCCCGTCAGAACATGAGGCAGTAATAGAACAATAAATGGCTCTTTGTTTATGGGCTGCCATGTTCAGTGAAGGAGAGGAACATTCCTCACAGAATGAGGAAGTGAGCCAGGTGGAATCCCTCCCAGGCTTACATGATTCCATATTCCTGATATCTGCAGGTGGGAGAGAAGGAGTGGACCTCAAGGGATTTATTTGTCCTTCAGAATTTAGTGCAATACCCTTTAGCATCAGTGGAGCCTGCCTTTTCAGAGGAAAGAGTTGACTTCATTTGTAATTAAAAGGTCTCGTTTATTACTAAAATATAAGGGTGGACTGAAAAACAACAAAAGTTCCCCAATTATAAGAGGAATATACCTAGAAATGTACAACACAGTGTTTGAAGGGTTCCCTGTGCCTTAAATAAAGACTTGCTCCTATACATGTGAATATTTTATGTGCTGAAGATGAAATAAAACCTAGAGGATCCTGTCAGAATCCTGTTATACTGACAGAAGGGATGTCCGTATCAGATATTCATTCATTCTTCCCTTCATCCATTCACTTGTTTCTAACAATGGCTGTTTCTGACAATTTTGTTAGCTGTTAGACTTCCAGGCAGACAGAGCTGTGGGATGAGTGTACTATTACTCTTTTGTTTTCCAGTCATTGAGGTAGATAACTGACAGGATAAAAACATTTCCTAGGAGTTTATTTTTCCAACTTTTTTCTTAATTCCTTTAACCAATGCTGTAAGAGTGTCAGCTACAAACCTGATAGGCTGGAGAGGAACCTATTGTATGAGGAAACTGTATTTGCAAGTCTTAAGTGGTGCTTGACATCATGGTAAGAACAGTTTATCTTTGACTTCTGCTATGAGAAATGGTCCTTGTTATATGAGTGACTATACAAACAGACTAGCACGGATTCGTCAAGCTGCAGAAAGGTGTTTTGTTTTTTTTTTTCCTAGATTGTTGTCTGCTTTTAAATTATCCATTTAATGGAAGACTGTTAGCAACAAACCTTGACAGTTTATTAACCATTCACACCAAAATAAATTTACAGTTTAAATGAAGTGACTACGTCACTCACAAAAAGCCCCTTAGTTTAGAAAAGCAGGTTTTGACGAGCTTTTATAAAACGTGATGCTGTTAATAAAATGCCTTCAGTCTGCAATGCAGTTGTTTAGGCAGAGTAGTAACACAGAGACAGTTCTTTAAATTTATTTTCTAGATGGATGGATGAGTTATCTTTAAAAGACAGCATTGAAATGGTCACCATGTAAGAAAAAAAAGAAGTAGCAAAACGCAGCCCCCCTTTCTGAATGATTATCTGCCCAGGTCAAAATATAAACAATGCAAAAGTGCAAGGGCTTTGTTATGCATGAGGCCTATTGGCCATTTCAGAGCAGGACTCTGTGTCAGTGAAGCAAGCTGATGACAGATGGTGAGACTGTCCTTGCGAATTTTTCACCTTAACGTGACAGGCTATATGGATGTGTCCTGTGATCACTGGGGATTCTCCAAATGTCTCTTGGTAATCAACACAAATGAGAATAATTTTTAATTTGGAGCCTGAAGCAGTTTTAAAGATTTGTCTTTATGTATAAAATCTTTGTACAATTTTGCAAGAGGTATAAGCAATGGATGAATACAATGGATTTCACATTGCACTTATAATAATTAACATTTAGTTGTTTAGTGAAGAAAGACAGTTTATAAGACAATTCCACAATGGAAGTAAAACTCTTAAAAACCTCAAGAAAAGAAAGCAATTAATCAAAAGGAAACCTGAAACACTTCACAATCTCTATTCAGGAAATGTATTCCCATCCCCCTTAGTACCTCAACAAATTTTGATTACACAGTTTTATATCAGTTAGCTATGTTGAAAACATAGAATTCTTCAATTTTGCATTACTTTTCTTTTCAAAAGGAAAACATCATCTGTGAATCCAGGACCAAACACTGTTCTGCTTAACTCATGCCTGACAACACCAGGAGGAATTCCTGACATACAACATTCAGCCCTTTGCAAGCCTTACTGCTGCTCAGGGCTAGAGCCACCACACATCAGAGAATGAGGCAGCTCAGCCTCCACCAGGGCAGGAAAAAAACAGGCAGCCTCCCCACCCACAAACAAAAACCCTAGATCTCCATCCAGACCTTGTTTTGTGTGTTATCAGCTGTGTTTGTCCTCTGCTCTCAGCCCGTGTCCTTACAAAAACATTGTAGAGAAGTGCAAGTGTCTGGTGGGAGCTGTGGTGGAACCCTGGGGAGGGCTGAGTGCTGTTGTCTCACAAGGAACTGAGGTGGGGAAAAAGGGCATCCAGTCTCTGTGGTAAACTGGACCAAAGAGGTTGAAAGTTTGGCCAGTGGTAAGGGCAGGGCTGAGGGGAGAGTTGCTGGGTACCATTATTTGCATCTCAGGAGTGTGCTTTGTCTACAGCAACAGTGAGTATCCCAGGTTCTGATGGCAGAAGGCCTTTCTGTTTTGGTTGTTGTAATAAGCATTGAGACACTAGGCTGACAGAGATCGGAGTACGGGGATACAGTATTTTATACTCTGCTTTGACCCCAGACTTGGTCCCCAACTTAGCAACTTTCAGGGACTGATACTGTGTGTTCTTTATTTTTCCTTGCAGCTGCTTCAGGTAGCCACTAGTTACGTTGGAAGAAAAGCCTTGAAGACTTTTTTTGCACAAAGCTTCTAATTTTAAGTGGAAAGTGTCATAATGATTGCATTGTGTGATTCAAGCTTGAATTTTAGAATCTGCACAGTACTCTAAGCTCAGGTTTTCATTTTGCTTTACTTTGTACTTCAGCTATCCTAATTATTGATTGAAAGGTGGTCTAAGAAAAGACTAGAGATCATGAGCTGAGAGGTTTTGATACTCTGTTGATGACCAAATTGAATTGAGCTCATATATTCAAGGCATTCTTTCTCATTTTTGGAGGTGCTGTATATTCAGACTTTTAATTGAATGAGAGTTTTCAAAGACTTTGTCAACTGGCCATTTCAGTTTTGGGTGTCCAACTCATTTATGTGCTACCTGGTTTTGATAGTTTTAGCTTCTATAATGGATTTAGACATTTGTCTAACTCTCTAAAACCATATACCTATGTAGAGACAAATATAGATTTCTAGTCTACAAACACAGATGTTTTATATTCTGTAGAAAATCAATTCTTTGAATTTCAGGACATGTTATCAGGTTTCATATACAGAACTGATATCTGTTCAGAAATACAGTATATGAAGGGATGGTGCTCATCTATTTATTTATTTATTTATTTATTTATTTACTTAAAGGAGAGGGAAAAAAGTTAGTTTTGACCAGCCTAGATTTTAATGAGAAAAAGCTTGCTGTCATTTTTCACTGTTGGCATCAGGTACTGCAATTTGCTCATGTAATACATTGTGGCCCAAAGGTATATTGCCAACCGACAGTGATTTCATAACAAAAGAATCAATAGCTCATTATTTTTGGACTCAGAATAGTTTACATGTTGCTTTAGAGATTTCATGACATTTAGGAGATTATTTGCAAATTACAACAATCTTTGGATCAATCCATTAAATTGTCAGGTAATCTTCTTAAATTATACTTTGTTTTAAGCTCCATGTAAAAATTAATTTTCTTTCTTTTTTTTTTTTCCCCCACAAAAGATGAGGTAAAAGTTTGAACTGTTTATCTAACTGGATGATGATGTTAGCTTCTGAGTTGTTCTGTTACATCACCCTATAAAGTACGAACAGCAAAACAGTAGTAGGTGTTAAAACTCGTCTTCTAAATTTATTGGTCTGACAATTGAAGCACATGGTGCTGCAAGTGGAGACCCCTTGAATCATCTTGCTGTAACTCCTGTTACACAAGAACTGGGCTTGAATTAGCTTCCTCCTCTGAATTATTTTTCAGGAGGTATATAACGCAGAAAAACAAGTTAATAAGTCACTGAGAGAAGGAATGTGACTTTTGAGTTAAAGTATACAAAAGTAACTTTTTTAACATCTCCTTTTTTATTTCGTTATTTCTGAACTATTAAATATTCACCTATGCAAAGGCCATCTTGTCCAGCCCATCCTTCCTCCTCCCATAGTGGGCTGCCTGGCTTGAAGGCAGGGGATCCAAATTTATGATAGGCCTCCAGTTAAGTAGTGATTAAAGATCCTTGGTGCACAAGAAGATCACTGTGCTTGTGTCAGCCTCCCCTAAAACCACTTTTCCATGGTGAGGCCACCTTTTTTTCTGGCAGCCACCCTCAACTATGCGCCCAGGATGGTCGCCTCCTGGGCAGACTCATATCCTTAGGGAGTGGAACAGCAGCGGCAGAGCTGCCTCTGCTTTTCTGGTTGCTGTATTGCCCCTTAACTACTCAGCAGTGGAGCTGCTCTGCATCCTTGGTCCTCTCCCTTGCTGACCCTCTCCCCTTATTTCCTTCTCTGAGTCCCTGCTCCAACAGCCACGTGCTGCAGCAACCCCCGGTGACACACCAAGGGACCTTTCCCAGCCCTTCTGGCAGCACAGTTCCTGACTTCAGCCCTCTACCCTTGCACAGGAGGGAGCAGAGAGATTTTCTCCTGATGAGGTTACTTGGTTTATTAGTCTGCAGATTTTGTGGCAACGTATAAACTAGGGGAACACAGACAGCTACATTTGCTCATATTTCTGTCATTCCAGTATCTTTGGGCAATAGCTAGGGAAGTACATTAAGGAAATAGTGCTGGAAGGATTTTTAGTCCAGATTTGCCTCTTGTTTTAGAAATCCATCACTACGAGTTTCACTGGCCAGGATTTCCATGGAAAGTAAACTTAGAAATAGTAAGTGAACTTTTTTTTATTGCAGAAACCACTTTATGCAGAAAACAATGTCAGAGCACGCATATGGTAATGTTTCTGCTGCAGGGGTTTCCACCTGATCAAGCTGGAAAATAGCGCCCTGGTTAGACTAACTGCAGGTAACCAGTGTCACCTGACTAGAAACTACAGAATACTTTTAGCCTGTACAGGGTTGATCCATTGAGTAAAAAATAATGGCCTTGAGTGTGCCAGTGAGTAATGACAAATAACAAATACATCAGAAAACATCTCAATAACACATGGATTCTCTGAACAGAATAAAAAGGTACATTTGCTTCCTATCTTTACTAGCCTCTTTTGCCTTGGCTCCACATGCTGTGCCTGTTTTACTAGGAATGATCACCTAATCATTGTGACACCAGAGGCAAAATTGTGGCTGTGCAGATGTCCATGGCAAAACTTTGGCAATTTGATTTCATCTTTCTTGATCAACATGCTCAATCAGTTTGATCCCTCAGAAAGTTTTCCATGCACTTCAGTTTTGACACTTGCTGTATTTTCTCTCAGTATGGTAAAGCTTGTTTTAATTCAAGCACTGAAACTGCTCACATGCACTGTTATATCCTAGATAAATTCTGACCACCAATGTTAGAAATGCAAATTAGATTTAGTTCACAAGAGTGCTCACATCTCACAAAGACACTATATGTATAGTCTTCTCCCTCTTGATACTGCTCTGGTGCAAATAATTATGGCATACAATAACACAAGCAAGCCTTCTGGACAAAAGCTAACATTTTGTCCTCCAAAGTCTGAGTGACTTGAAAAGACATCACTGTGCTACTCTTCAAATGTACCTTATTGAGTCACTGTACTGGTGTTTGTGTTTATTCTGTGTTTAAATTTCTAGTATTTAAAACTGTAACATTTTTAAAAGAAAACATATTGTTTGAAATAATTTCTAATGTATTCAGAGTTGAAAACATCTTTAAATGGGTTTGTGACAAGGACACAAAGGATTACAAATAGGTGATTTCTGCAGTTAATGTTATTTATTACTTGTAGTGTGGCAGCACTGGTTATTCACTAGTGTGCTAGGAGGTGTATACACTGAAATGAAGCATCCAAAAGAATCTGTAACTCTCATTCCTCCCTTTCTGATCCCAGTATTACTTGCTGGAATGCCAGTTTGATAGATGAAATCACTGTGACTTTTCCTAAATTGAAGGCCTGCATCTTTTCTGGAGGTATTAAATATCTTAATTTCCCTATTTTAACTATGAATAAGTTAATTTTTAAGGGAGGGCTTTCAAAATCAGATGCTTAAAGCATGACACTTGGCTGTTTTGAATATTAATCCAGAGCAACTAAACCTCTGAACTGTCCTGTGCTCATGACCTCTGTGCAGCTGCTCACCTATGTGACAGCCATGAGTTTGTCTGACACCAACTGGACATCTCAAGAGCTAAAAGCAGCAGCCCTTCAGCCCGGGCTGAAGTCTGGGAGAGAAGCTTTCAGCAGGCTTCAGTCATTTATGGCCTGCAGTCAACACACGAGTTGTAAGATGTTAACTGGAGAGTTACTCTAGTGCCTTCCCAGATCATTTCTTCCTTGTTGTTACTATCTGCTTCCCCTGTGCTCCTCTGGAGGTGAAGGAAGAAAGGGAGCCAGTGTGAGAGTGGCACTAACAGCATGCCCATGTCGCCATTTCTGCTGACTTAAGACTTAGAAAAGCCTGATTTTTAGCTCAAAGGTGATGTCATTTTCACCCTTGTGTGCAGGCAGAATTGCAATGCAGGAAAGGGAAGAGGGTTCTTTGTCACAAAATCACATAAGGGTTTGGGTTTGAAGGGCCCTCTGAAGATCGTCTAGTCCAACCTCCCTGCCATGGAGCTAATTCAGGTTGCTCAAACCCCCCTTCCAAATGTCCACTGATGGGACATCCACAACTTCTCTGGCAACTTGTTCCAGTGTGTCACCACCCTCATCATAAAAAAATGTCTTGCTTATGTCCAGTGTAAATCTACTCTCTTTCAGTTTAAAACCATTGCTCCTTGTCCTGTCACTGCAGGCTTTGGAAAGAGTCTCTTTCCATCTTTCTTCTGAGAAGCCTTTATATATTGAAAGGCCACTGTAATGTTTCCCCAGAACCTTCTCTTCTTCAGACTGAACAACCACAGCTCTCTCAGCCTGTCTTCGTAGGAGAGATGTTCCAGCCCTCTTATCATTTTTGTGGCCTTCCTCTGGACCTGCTTTAACAGGTCCATGTCTTTCTTATAGTGGGGGCCCCAGAGCTGGATGCAGTACTCCAGGTGGGATCTCATGAGAGTGGGGTAGAGGGGGGATCACCTCCCTCAACCTGCTGGTCACACTTCATGTGATGCAGCCTAGGATACAGTTGGCTTTCTGGGCTGCAAGCACACATTGCTGGGTCACGTTCAGTTTTTAACCCACCAGGATCCCCAAGTCCTTCACAGGGCTGTTCTCGATCAGTTCACCCCCTAATCTCTACTGGCACTGGGGATTGCCTCGACCTAGGTGCAGGGCCTTGCACTTGGCCTTGTTGAACTTCATGAGTTTTATATCAGGAAAGTTCAACTGTCAGTGAGCCATGCTTGTTCTGCAATGTAACTGAAGAGCTGAGCTCATTGTAGCCTGCCAGGATTTCCCCTGTTCCTTCTTTCCAGTTAGCATTTCTCACTGTCTTTCAAAGCCCAGGTGATCTGCGTGTCAGAGTGGCAGTGTAAACAAATTTGTGTCTGGTGCTCAAGGGATGTAACCAGAAGAGCGATGCACGTATCTCCTCCAACAGGCAGAGCAGAAGAAGAGGCTTCCCAGGCTGAACTCTCACTGCAACACTTGCAGCTAAGAATTTGTATTTGTTTTTTAAATTGAAATGAAGGATACTTATTCCTAGAACTTATTTTAACAGAGAAAATAGCACAACAATGTAATTTTGGGGAGAGAGGTGGGAAGAGCTACAGGATGCCTACCTTGACAATAGACTTTGGTGCTCTGATTGTGCTCTGATGAAAGCCTTTAATTTTCTCCTGCTGCTCCTTTGCTGCTCAACACCAATACATCCATGTAATATGATGTGGGATGCCATAGTCATGTCCTGAAAGACGTTTAGACTTCCAAAACGAATTGCTTTGAGTGCAGTGTTGTGCAGGTGTTCCTAGGATATTTATGGTTCTGGAGTTTGTTTGCTTAATGCTACCTCTGTGTATCACAGTTGGACATATCCAGAATCATCAGCTTAGAACTTGTCAGAGAAAAGATTGTTGGTTGCTTTTCTTCTGCTGCAATTTTCTAGGGAGAGAAAAAGGAAGGACTGAGGCAGTCGTGCAATCTACTGCTGTCTCCTCTTCTTGCTTGTTCACGTCCATAGTAGGGCAGAACTGGTGACATGTGAACAAAATTCCTGACCAGTACATACCACTCTCATGAAGCTGTCTGCAAACACTGTTTTTTACAACCCCTATTTTCTACAGTACGTAAACATTTCAGCTAAAATTTCATCCCTAAAATTATGGGAAGAAATCTTGCTCTGTTAAAAAAAAAAAAAAAGGAGAAAAAAAAGAAAAAGCACAGAGGTCAACCAGTTCCCATATAAATTCCCCCTTCTCTCTTTACCTGCTGGATGTTTACGATAAATTGAATGCGTCTTATCTGTGACTTGCTTACATAATGAGGTTTGTCTTTATTATCACATTGCTGCTCTCTCTAAAGGAGAAAGGGTGAGCTTAGGTTTTAGATTTTTTGTAATTACAGGAAAATATACAACTAAGTCATGTTCTCCTCACAGGATTCTCAAAACTTTTCCATTTGATCCTTCTTACTATTTTAAGAAGAAAGTGTTTGGAAATGTCTGTGCTTTTTTATTTTATTTTTATTACTCTGATAATTTAATAATACACATTGTGCAACTGTGTTGCATGCATGAATGATGCCATCCCTATCTGCCTAGAAAGATAATGATAAAATATCTTAGGGAATATTTTCTCCAAGTGATACATACATGAAATTCCCATTAATGTTAATGTGAGTTCTGCAGATCCACCCAGTGAGTGAAGACAAGGCCAAAGATATGATAGTTATATTAGGGCCCATGTCTTTCATGGCAGGGAGACTTCTAAGTGGCAGGCAGATTTCTTTGAATTTAACAGAAAGTCATGCTAAAAAATGCCAGTTATGAATGATATGAAATTATATTGCCATTAAGTGTTATTCCCAAATCTTACAGCTGTAGTTGATCTTACTAAAGAAATAGGCTTCTGTTAAATATCTTCCCCTAACTAGTTTCCATAATTCCAGCATGACGGCTGGAACTCAACAAAGGATTTTAATAAATGGGCATAATCTGAAAATGAGGAAAAATTAAATTCAAAACATACCCCAAAATGATTCTTTATGAAAGAAGCAATGAGGATGAATTGCACACCCAAGGCAATATTGAAAAGTCCCTGAATCTATATTCCTTCCCTACTTTCTTTTGCCAGCAAGAATCTAGTGTGAACATGTGTGCAGCTTGGCATGTCGGCTGAGATCCAATGTTTGCACTTACAACATCTGGCACAAATTCTCTACAAGTGAAGAGACAGGTTTTATCATTCTGTCATCTACAGTCCTTGAGCTTCATTACCAACAGTGTGATTATTTGCATTGATCAGATAAAGGAAAACATGCAGATTTTGAGCAGGTCTGGAGAATTTCCCAGTTTACAACATTAGAATGGACATACCATTTTATGGTGGTTATTGTTTTCCCGAGGTAGCGTTGAGCTCTTGCTCAGCATTCAGTCATGAATGGATGAAAGTCTTGACAGGTTCTAGGAGCTATTTTTGAAAGCCAGCCATGCCAAAATGTTTAATAGTAAGATATTTCTTTATATTTAGAAACCTTAAAAAAAATGCTTTGATTCTCATGTCTGATACTCAGCTACCCTTCAAGTGAAAAGAGCCAAAACTGTCTACTAAAATGGTCTTTTAAAATTGCCCTGGTTAAGAGGACAGAACTGCTGAGGCCTTGAACATGTTCTTACAAAAGGACAGTTTATGGGAAATGCTTCCACAACCCTGGCAGGTTAGATTAGCACCAAGCAAAAACATCTGCCAGCTGAGAAATATTTTGTCATAAACATACTTGTAAGCACTGCATGTTGGATTCTGCTCTTCAAAGCTGTTGGAGAATTAAGATTTACTAATATAGAGCTCCAGGCCATAAATTTAATGTAATTGTGCTTTTCCAGACCTTGCTGTGAGGGCTGAAGGAGTTCACTGGGGCCAAGAGGATTCTGTGGCTATGCCTGCCCCAGTAGACAGAGCAGAGCCAGGGCAGGGGCTTGAGTGCCAGACCATGAGTGTCCATGGTGTTTGATTATAAGCACTTGTCCTTGGCACAGTTAAGGCTTGTGCCAAATAGCATTGTCCGAGACAAAGCCTTGGCATGTTTTGGAGAATAACACAAGTTAGGGTTGATTTCAGTAGGCAGGTTGGATTAGACCACATTGTTTTGGGGAGGATGAAAGAGAGTTTAGCCAGATGGCCATAAGCCATTATGACATTTGCCTTTAGGGTTGCCTAGCCTGTTTTATTTATCAGGGTAGACGTCACCTGTGAAGTCTCATATGTTTGTAGCAGTGGGATGCCTGTTAGTAACTCAGACAAAAATATCCTGATTCCTTTGAAGCTTTAACATGCATTGACCCAAACCACTAATTTTTTCAAGGACTTTGTAAAAAAAATCTAAAATATGAATTAAATCAATTTGGTATCTCATCTCTCAAGTGTTCAACTGATAATCTGTCAGCTAATCCTGGTTGCTTTCTTTCCCAGGGCACCTTGGAGATGCACAGGAGCTTGCTCCAGGCTAAATCAATTATTCTGGTGACCGTGGCAGCTGCATGATCCCAGCTGCCTTATTTTCTGACTACATGATAGCAGTGGGGCTCCAAGAAAAAGGGCCACAGACTCCATGTATCTAGTAGGGGGGACCCACTCCTGACTACTTCTGCTTGAGTCAGCCCTTGAACATACACAGTGTGCTGCATGGGAGAGCCATGCATAGGTTCCAGAAATCACTGGGACTACTTCATGTGTGATTAGGTCTATGTACGTTATGTCTGCTGATATTCTTAGAGAGAGAAGTGGCCCATTTAGCCAGAAAAGCTGTGTGCCATTGCTGTACTACATGTCCTTGACTACTGTCCAAGTCTCCTTTTGTTCCTTTTGAGCTCACTAACTCAACAGCAAATATTTGACTTCAGGGTGTATGGGTTCTCCAGTCTTTCCTGTGTGACCCATTATTTGGACCAGAGAGATGAAGATTTGTCCTTGGAGGAGTTCATTCACAGAAGTTCCTAATTGAATACATGTGTAAGCACCTAATTGCAGACTGATGCTTGGCTATTGCCTGTTGTTGGTGCCCTGGAAGCCTTTGCATGTGACTTCAGACAGAGAATTCCTACTGGCCTTCATTTCTGTTGCTTGGCATGACCCCTTTCAAGCAGGGCACCTGAAAACATCAAACTGCTCAGTGCCTAAACCATAGCAAGATTCACAAGCCATGGGTGTGCTTTGCTGATCTTCTTGGTAAGTCCTGACATAATAAAATATTTCAGGATGTCTTTACCAGCTTGGGTCACAAACAAAACCCAACGACCCGTCTGAGATGCTCAACAACCCAGTGCATGGAGCACTCATGCATAATACACAGGCTCATTTTCTTCTCCTGCTTGCTTTGGAACACAGATTTGAAGCCACATCTTACTCTCCCAACAAAATCTTCTAACAGATCAAGAATTCGCTAGCTATCACACAATAGCATGCTCTGAGGTGAATCGCTCATCCCTCCTCAGTGAAGCTAATCTACTTAATATAAAATACTAAAAATATTCATAGCAAATATTAAGACTCTATAGCTTAATGACTGCGGCTGTTGCCTGGAAGACTGGATTTCTAATCATTCCCCTAATGAATAAACATCTGAGATTTACAGATAGTGGACAATGTCAAAGAGAAAGTACTCCTTTCAGACTAGGGTGCATTATATGTGATTATTTCACCGAGAAAACATTACAGCTTCCTTCAGCTCCACAGGGGCAAATTTTGACTGGAGAGACCCCTGTCTCTGAGAGGAAATTATACTTGCAGTGCAGAGATACCACAGTGATAGCATTCTGTACAAAAATAAAAAAGAGCCTAAGACAAATTCTTTAACCCAGTCTCAGTATTGTTGTAGCCTACAGGAAAGATCTTCAGCCAAAATTGCAAAGTTAGACTGACAGTGGTGCTTTTGGATGATTGCTCCTATTCATCAGACTTCCAGTCCTTAGTGGAATCAGAATGAAGAGGGTTACGTTGTTTTTTCTGTAGTATAGGCTTAGGGGAAAAAAAAAAAAAGTTGTCTTATTAATTTATTATCAGATTTGAAGAGTTTGCTTTTGAAATGCTAAGAGTTACCCCAGATGAACTCTCCTTATTAGGCAGTAACTAGTTCAACTTGCTTTCCATGGGACTCTAAAATCAATACAGAGAATGAGAGATAGACAGGAAAATGTGCATTAATACATGAGTTTAATCTTCATCTTCAAGTCATTATGCTAAAAAAAAATCAAGATTGTGATAAATTGGACTTTTTCTTTTCTCTTACGACTCACTTAGAAATCCAGAAATCATAAAGTTTTGCCTTGTCACAAACTATAAGTTATGATGGCACAGCAATATTTCTTACTGTCCAGATAAAAAAGGAAATTACTAACTCCATCCTTGCCTGGTGATGCTGTTAGCTGCCTGAGGTCTCAGTGGTTTCACTTCATTTAACATGAGGAAGTATAAAACTGACATACAAAAATTCCCTTGAGCAATCATTCATAATTGTAAAAAAAACTTTTTGTAAGGTTTTCTGATCTATCCATACATTGATTTTTATGCAGAGAGCATGGGGTTTTTTTACAAACAAAAGGTTCTTTCACATTTGCTACATAGGTCTCCATTTTGGTTTTCCTTTGTTTCTATTTTCACACTGTATTTAAATTTATCCTCTATGCCCACTCTTTGCAGTCTATGAGATGATGTAATGTTGAGATTTTGAGAATCTCCTGCCTTCCCCAGGTATTGCTGGAATTGCTAGTTTTGGTAATGAGGCTTTCTTGATTTTTTTTTCAGTAAAGTCATCTGGACACTTTAGGAAAGTTACCATTGCTGTTATTTTGTGAACCTAGTCTCCCAAATTCAGTGAGGGAATAGAATTTAGGGCTCTTCAGAAAGAATTCTTGTAAACAGAACACATAGATTTTTAATCTGTAATTATGGAGCTTACAACTCTCATGCTTTGGATATTTAATTTCTCCAGGTAGGCTATATTTACAGGAAATGTTGATCAAACCATGGTCGTTGGAGTTAATGTGTGTAAGGGATTTAGATTTGAAATATATTAAGACAAATGTGCAAATACTAGTGATTTGTATGAAGCACTGAAGTCAGTATCAGTATTTTCCATGTAGTCCTGAATGTGTCAGATCTGAGTGATACCATTACTGTGAATGAGAATGGGGATGTTCTTGTTTAAAAAAAAATGGATAGTCTTGAAAGATACCACTAAAGGTTTGCAGAGCTGAAACTCTCTTTTCATCTGACCAGTTACCAGGTAATTTATACCGCAGCTATTGACCATTTTTGTCAAGGCAGAACAGTGATGAGGGTGACCAAATACCAAAGAACAGCTGAAACAAACAAGTGTGCTCACACAGTCATTAGATAGTAATTCAGTAAGGGAAGATTTGGTTTGCAAGATTTAGGAAATCTTTAGCTATAAATAAAGGCAAGTTCTAAATAGAACTCGTTTTAAAAAAATTAGAATGTTAACTGTTATCTGTTTATAATGAGGAATTAAATTAGAATGACCAATTCATAGCATCCTCAGAGAAACTGCATATGAGCTTTTAAACTTTACGCTACTGCAGCAATGCAAAATCATCAAAATCTCAGCTTTTAGTAGGAAAAAAAATCTCTCTTCATGGTTGTATAGAAGAAGCCAGAAGGAACCCAGAAGGCTTAAGATAGAAAAGTGAGTCATGAGACGTAAAAAAGTTAAAAATGTAATTCCATTGATTCTTATAGAAACCTCTTAGCTCTTTGATGCCTGCTGGAAAATCTGTGAACAGTTGTCACAGAGAGACCTTGCTGATGGCATCCAGTGTCTCTGAGCTCCCAAGTTTGGCGGGAAGAGCCTCTGAATTCAGTGTCATGGTGACAGGTTGGTTCATCTCATCCCTTTCTCTATCTGTGGCTTCCATGGAAAAAAAATTCATCTGCACAGGACCTGAGTGAGTTAATGTAGCATATGCCACTGTTATCATTTAGAATATGATAGTCTGTATGCCTTTTTAGTTTTTTAGAAGTTAAATGTTGGTCACTCCAGCAGCCAGGGTGAGACAAAAGAACCTACCAAAGATAATTCAACCCACCTGCACTAGACACCTGACTTAGACTGGGGTGAATTGTCCTGGAGAATTGGCCACCTTTCCTCACTGGCTGTTACTGGAACTGGGACAACTAAGTCAGGCAAATTGTATCTCCTTCAGGTGCTTCGCATCAGGTGAGAGCCCTAATTATAGGACATTAAGCTCTATCCACCAGCAATCACACTAGAAGGAAATTCCTCCTGTGAATTCTGTGAAGCTAAATGCACAATGTCCTCACTCGACTCCCTAATTCCAAGTCCCTATGTCAGCATGTGGGCTACTATGGGTATCAAAGGAAATTTTTTTTTTCAGTAGGACAAAATGGTATCTTTTTCCCTCTTCAGAGACAAATTATTATTTTCAATTGAAATCTTCCAGTAAATCCTAGATTTTCAGGCTGAAATAGATACTAACTAGGAAGCTGATAGCCCACAGGTTGAAAGTGGATCATATTATAAGCAAATGAAAGCAAAGTCTTGCAAAGAGAGGTGCCAAGCAATGTTGGGGCAGAATGCCTGTCAGCTCCACCTGCAGATGGAAAATACAAAAAGCACACAAAAGATCTCCTAACATTGATTATCTGTTTCAGATGTTTGAGTGGGTGGCTTGCAAATGCATTATATGACCATATCTTATATAAAAATCTTTACATATATTGTTGCAAGCCTGACATGATATCCAGATATCATATTTAATGAAGTACCATATATTTGCTCAGGAGGCTCTTTTGTCTCAGGAAATGATAAAATACTCAGGGTCTTACAGATGATTCCCATTCAGAGGAGCAATTGATAATTGAGTGCATTTAGTTATCAAGGACAGTCAAAACTGTGTTTTCCTGAATCAGTAGGCACCAAACAGAAAGAGAACAGCTCTTTGCTCATATCTTCAAGTCACACTCACACTGGCCTTGCTGTTTCTTTGAGCTTTATTTCAAGTGTTGGTTCTAGCTGTAACCTTGCTGTTTCTAAGCTGGTGGTGGGAGTGCTGGGGGTGTGTGACAGCTTGTGCTTCCTGCTGCTATTTCTGTAGCAGTAATCAGACCTCTCTACGTAATGGATGTGGGAAATATCTTCTGTGCCTCTAAATCCTTAGCACTTGCATTGACCACAGAGGCAGGAACTGGATGGCTTCCAGACCTACTGGAACTTGGACTCTCATACATATATTCAGGTCTGGGATTTCACTTTATATAGATAGATATATATATGTATGTATATATATGTATGCACGCATATTTCACGTGTGCCTGGATGGTAATATTTGAGACAACATCCCTCCAAACTTCTTCCATGTGCCTATACACTTCCCCCAAGGTAAAGACTAAGATTTTATTCTTGTTGTGTAAAATGAAAAAGTTTTCACTAAATAAACTGTACCTTTAAAATTGTATTGAAGATAAAATGATCAGTGATGGAACATATCTGCCAGATTCTTCCTGTCAGCTACAGATTAAGTGGCATAGCCTGGTGGGCACCAGGCCCTAGGAATCTGGGTCCTGCCTGTTTCATTAAGCAGCGTGAAGTTGGCCGTCAGCTGTTAGCATGCAGAATATTAGCAGCACCATACCTCTCAAAGAGGAAAAAAGGGCCTCCATACAGCTATATTACTGTAATCCATTCATCAGTTTATTGAACTGAAGCTTGATAGGGGGTTTCTCAAATGCATGTGATGCCCCATGCTGTTAAGAGTTTTGTATTTTGATCTCAGATTATGCTGAAAGATCTGTGCTAGCTCCCTTTTTGTTATGTATCTGAAGTTGTTCAAAGGCAAAAGTAATTTCTTCCAGAAATGAGTGTAATTTGCACTCACCATGTTGCCCCAGATACACCTGTTTTGTGGTTTGGGGTGTTGGAGGTGGATAGAAATTCATCCTTCCATTTTGCTGAGTGTGCCACCGGAGGCATCCCCTGCACTCCTGTCATTCTCCTGCTGTTGATTTTCAAATCTGAGCCTTGGCCACTTTGTGTCTGGCCACAGTGCAGTGAAATCTGGCTACAGTGAAGCTGAGGAATGAAGACAAGTTGTGGATTAGGGAGGTTCCGCTTGAAGACAGGCTGTTGTATGCGCTTTACAGAGGTGAGATGGTTTTATGATAAGAAGGGTTTGCATCCGAGAATTAAATGAAATGTGCAAGAACAAAGATACACTTTGGTATCTTTCCGAAAGCTTCAGTGCCATTCAGCTAGCAATCCCTCTTCTCCAGCCCCCTTCCCTCTCTGTCCTTTGTAAACTGTTGGCTGAAGATCCTAGAGCTCTCGAGAGGTCTTGGCAGAGGTTAAAGCTGTTTGAATGCCTGGTCAGATTTCCATGTGGAAATCTGGAAGGTTGGCAAGGACAGTTTTATGGACATTCTCTTTGTTCACTTCATTTAATGACCCAGAACACAGTAGCACCGTAAATGCATAGAGGTCATGCAAATTGTCTTTGTGTAGCCTCAGAGTTCAAATTTCTCATCTTCTACATCCATGGTTCACATCTGTGGTTCTCACCCTCTGTGTCTGGGTGCTCGGCCAGGGCTCTGTTTCCTTTGAGAGACAGTAAATGTAATTATCAACTTTCTTGAACCACAGTACATAGCTGACAGCTCTCTTCTGGCCCTTGTGTAGTTAATCAGAAAACATGAAATTTACTCAGGAATCCTAAAATGTGGGAAGTTGGGTTCTACATATTCAACTAAATTACATATGCCTGGGTTTAGTGGTTGGCTTTTCAAGTTTTATTCAAAAATGCTCCATGTCCTCTCCAATAATGACTTAAAAATACGTAAGATTGCCTTACCAGCAAAAACTATTGATAAAATCAGAGAGCTATGATGGGGGAGATCCTTATGGATCATTCTAGTAGATCATAGACTCAACATCTCCTTCAGGTTCTTTAAACGGAAATGTTTACTTGTATTGGTGGAGATATCAACTCTTGGTAAGCTTTTGATCAGCCTAAAAAGCTGAGTCTTATTTTATACTATAAATTGCAAGTTTGCTGGGACACAAATCTTATTTTTTGTGTTGTTAGTCTAAATCGTATAAACTGTGGCCAGACACAATCGTATATTTTGTCAACGTGTTTTTCAATCTTACCTTTTATTTTTCTCATGTAGTTTTATTCTTAATAATTTGTAGAAGTGTATATTTAAGGATGTACAGAATGTATATACATATGGTTCTATAGCCAGGGAGCTGGATTTGCTAAATATTTGTAAAATCTGTCATTTTTCTTAGTAAGGTCTGAGGATTCTGTAACTTTCCTGCACAGCAAACACAGAGATAACTGAAAACCTGATAGACAAGTGTGTGAAACTTGAGTCCCTCCAAAAAGTGGTTACTCCAAAAATTTCCCCAAAATATCTGACAGGAACACTGTAATGAAAATCATCATATTTGGCATTTGTGACACCTTACCTTTGTGGGATACCAAGGAGAGCCACTGAAACACAGTTTTTCCAAAGTAAAGAATGTATCCACTGAAAGGCTTTTTAGAAGAAAATTTCCTTTCATCTTTATCTTGAAACTGATTATTTTCCAGCATATGATGTTTCCTGACAGGTAGCTGAGATGCTGTGATAATATGATAGCAGTAGTCCAATGTTCTGGCAAACTAGCAGAAGCAGAGATGCAAAGATGTCAAAAATTAAGCCCAATTGCAAAGCGAATTTCCACATTTTTGTTCTACAATATAAATACAAAGTTTTATCGAAAGGAAGAAGGCCCATGTTGTTAAGATACAAACTAAACAGACCAGAGTTCTCCCACACAGCAACTTAAGTGTTTAGGAACAAATCTACTAACCTTTAAAAAACTATATCTTAACCTAGTTAGAGGAACAGTACTTGTTTCACTTGTAGTTGGGTGTACATATCAGGCAATCAGCAAGAACAAAACTAAATGCTGGAGTTTGGACTGTCCATGAGGTGACCACATGGAGGACAAAGAATCAGCTGCCATTCACCGTCCGACTACCTCACGTGAGATTTTGGTGTTGAATCACCCAGAACTCCAGTTCTTGGTGTGAGTTCTGGCCTGAATGGGGTCAGATCCAGTTTTTCTTGAATTATAAATTTACACATTTGGAGAAGCTGTTTTGTTGTGTGAATATAAACACTCATGAAAGGGACTGTGTGGTGGGACTGACCTTTTACAGTATAAGAAACGGGCAGACCTCAGCATGTTCTGCAGCTAAATATAGGGCGACATCTACCTCATTTCTAGATTCAGAAATTACATTCAGGTTCAACTAGACAGGAAAATTTTTAGATTTGCCCGTATCTATTCTAAATTTTTCTGTGTAATTTTACATACCTTGGCCTTCATCAGCATTTCTATCTATGTACATGCCTCACCTAAAGATTCTTCTGTTTCAAAGCAAGCCATAGCAAACCACTGCAAGGGTATCTCTGTGACAATTGCACATAAAATCCACAAATTAAAAATCTTTTTAAGAAGAAAAGTAACCTGAACATGAGTTTCTTTGCAGAAGGATTTTTTATTGCTCTTAATGTCCGAAGGTAGTTCACATTATGAACTAACAGCCTGTGAAATGTCATTTAAAAATAAAAGATGTGTTTGAATCAGAGGAATAACAACATCTTTGATTGTCCTATATTTTTTCCCCGCTGTTTTGAAAGTAATTTAATTTTTTATTCTATTTTTTTTCAGAAAGATACTTGATCTCAGGCTAAAAAAAAGACAGACTTAATTACAGACCATAGCTTTTTTGTCTCAATTTGCACAATTTTGACAACAGTCCTTTAAATGCAGGGACTCTAGCACAGCTTAATTGAAATTCTGATGATGTTTTTTGCACTAATTGATACCCATGTTGGCAGACTGAGCTCAGCGACCCAGGAATGAATGGACAGGAAGAATGAGACTATCAGCTTAGCCTTGCAGGTGGTCTTTCCTGATCAAGATTAAAGAACATTGGCAGGGCACTGCAGGAGAGCCAGCACCGTTGATACCCTGTGCTATTCTCATTTTGTATTTAGGCACAGGATTTCAGTGTTCAGGCAGAGATTTTCAGTCTCACTCCATTTGCAGTAGTAATAATAATAATACCTAAAAAAGACTGAGAAATGACTTGATTACACTGTGTAAGGAGGTTGGCAAGGAGAAAATATCAGCTACAAAAAAGGCCTTTAATCTGGAAGAAAAAAGAATAGGTGAGAACTAATGATTTGGCTTGATTTTAGCATATATTCAGATTAGTATGAGATAGAGATTAATAAGGGGGTAGAAGTAGGGTGTTAATAAGATCCAGAACAAACTTCCAAGGATATGTTAGTTTCTGTGTCCTTCGAAGTCCTCAGATAGCTGTCTGACACAGGGTCTTGGGCTCAGCACAAATAAAACCGGCAGGATATACCACGGCCTACAATATACAGGAGATGAGACTAGTCACTTCTGTCCCTTAAAGGTTATTAAGCCTGTTAATGCTCACTTCTTACTTAGAATTTAAGAAAGCAGATCAGTAACAGTATTCCCATTGTACAGATATGGGTACTGTATCTCAGGGAGGTTCAATCACTTGTCATAAGACATTTAAGAAGCCAATGGCAGAAAGACAGCCTGTTTGTCCAATTCTGCCTTATCAACTGGACACAGTGATCTGTGGAAAGAACCTCACAGATACAGTTAATTTCATTTCATATTTAAAAACAAAGGAAGGGAATAATATTTGGCAATTGAAAGCAAAAAAATAACAGAATATTAGATTAGACCAGCATAATGATTTTTTTCTCCCAGTGCCTCTAAGATGCGCATAGGATTTTCTTTAGGGTAAGTTAGTAGGTGAAGAAATATAGCCCAGACATTATTTCAGTAACTTCAGAAGCTTCCCTACAGAAAGCCATTTTTGAAGAAATCTTATCCTATTTGGCAAATGTTTACATGAGGAACTTCTATTTATTTTTTTAAATTAAAGACCATAACAATAAATGACCTAAAGGTTAGGGCAGCAACTGCAGCAGTTTACCTTGATAGGAAGAGGCTTTGTTGGAACTGTGGGACTGAAAAAGCTGACAGAGCACTTAATCTGGCTTCGTGATAATTGAAAATGAGATGGCCTATTGGCCTGGGATGTGCATTTGGTTTTTATGGAGCTGCACCAAAACTGATCTTAAGGTGGAACCTACAAATTGCTTTTGTACGTCTGTGCCAAGACTATTTCTTGCTGCTTTTCATTTCATAAGGTAGAGCAAGTATTAGTATAAACCCCATTCTGAAACCTGGCAAATTCCTATTGATGACAGACTATACAAGAACGTATGTAAACAGAGGGGGACAAGATAATAAAAAAATGAATAAGCACTTTGAAATGTTGCAATATTGTTGTTTATATTAAGTTAAATATCTCTATTGCACAGTGTAGACAACTGCCAAGATTTTGTGTGTGACAGGCTGTGCCAACATTTAAATTCAGGTGCTCCAAAATCCTGGGAGGAGAAGGAAAAAATAAAAAGACATTTTAAATGAATAGATAGTACAGCCAGTCCTCCATAACATAGTGAAATGTTCTCTGGTAACTAAATGTGATCAGCTAGCAGTTCTGAATGCACTATCACATTCATCACTGATGTTTATTAATATTATATTTTTAGGGCAATAAATCTGGGTTATTGTTAAAATGATATTGTTCACATGAACTAAGGTTCATTGACCTAGAATTACGTTTAAGAATAAGCTCTTTTCCTAAGACTGAGTGTCTTGCACACATGTAGGCTGATGTACATTTTCACAAAGGTGCATTGGTATAAATTTGAATTTAAATCTCTCTACTGTACCTGCTGATCATAGATAGCTGCGCTCTTTTTAAACACAATTAAATCCCATTGTTATCAATTGTATGCAGCTTGAAGAGCTCACAGTAAGGCACAACACTTTCAGAGCTGAGCAGATACTACTTATGCTTAGTTTGCTTTTTCTGGTAAGTTGGGAATGGTCACAGTGCAGGGTCTGGCTTGCTTCTGGGTCTGCACATGTCAGCATGGAGCTGACAGCTGGAGAAGAGGAAACTGGAAGCAGGTTTTGAAGAGCTGGAGTCCTCCCCATAGGATCGATCTAAGGGAGGCAGAGTGAAATGAGAGCTTGTGGTTCTCCTACAGCCTTGTTTGAAGACCCATCTGAAGGGCTGGACAGCTGGGTATTTGCCCAAGATACAAAGCAGGGTATCAGACAAAGAACGAAGTTCTAGAGGAATATAGTCAGGATTCAGGAAGCTGAAGGTTCACATTCTGTACTTTGTATGCTGCAGTTAAGCTTATTGTATAGGACAATAGCAATGTGATTAAGTCACGTGAATATTTGATTACAATTAGAATGGATTCATTCTGCTTTTCATGTTTAAAAAATGCTGCTGCCTTTCTTTCCTATGGGTGGGTGCTGCTTTCATTTAAATTTAGAAGGTGCAAGAACATGCAAATGCAGCAGCACAATCATATCATAATTTTGATTCAAAAGTCAATGGCCCTCTGAGAACCATGCAGTAGCTCATACATCAACAGGATGGCGAACAAGAACATAAAGCGTGCTGGTGGGATATTACACATGCTGAGCCTCGTTCTCCTCTCATGTATGCTGTTAAAACACAGCAGTATCAGCACTGAAATCAACACTGTTGTACTGGTGCATGTGAAGGAAGAGTCAGGCTTTCTATGTGTCAAATTCTTTGATCATCTCAGTCTGGAAAGGAGAGCCATCTAAAATGCTTTGGAAGCTACATTCACCTAAAATGCTCAGCTGAACCAGGGCTTCAAAAATTATATTTTCTTGTGTTCTTTGAAGCACTTAGTCAGCTAAATCATTTGAAATACATTATTACAGAGGCAGTCAGTGTCACCGCCAGAGCCCACGTTCCTTTAAAACATCCATTACCAACCTTGTTTGGAGTATTTTCTGTAGTAACTCAACCATTTTAATTTGCTTTGCATCGAGGCACAGCAACTTTGCAGCCTTTGTAAATTCCCACTAAAAATGCATGAAAGTCTGTTTATCTGTGTTTGTTTGTTTGTTTCTTAAATTTAAAAAATCAGATCTTTTTTTTTTAATCTTCTATCTGAATATGTATGTAATAACATGCAAAATGTCTTTCTTATTTTGAATGTTGAGACAAAGGTTAAAATAACTAATGCTATAATTCTACAATTAATAAAAAATTCATCCATGAAATAAATACATATTTTCATCTACTATTTCTCCTGCCTGGAAATCTCAGAGCAACATTTTATCTACAGGTCAGCTCCACTATCTTATTCTTACTTTTGACTTTCAAGACAAACAGCTAAAACTTGATTTGAACCTTAACTCTGCATATGAAATCTTTTCTATAGTCTTCTGAAGACACGGTGGAATTCACCTATTTCCTTTTTACAAATTGTGAAATTGAGAGGGGATAGTTCTGTAAGTTTTGTGAGAGCTGGACATGAAAGCTCTTTGTTCCATAGAAGAGAAGACAAATCCCCTAATGATTATGACAAGAATACCCACAGTTTGCATGAAGAATGGAAGACTTTTTCATACACAAAATTTTCAGTAGGCTTTCTTGAGAAAGTTTTCTTAAGAGGCATAAATTCTTATTGCACTAAGTGCACAGAGCCTTCAAGAAAAGAGGTATTTATGATACCAGTGAATGAAATGGTAGTTGCTTCTCACATTTTAAGTGGAGTGAAAACATTCATGTACATCTTATAGTAAGTTGTCATGCCATCCAGAGGGACCTGGACAGGCTGGAGAGGTGGGCCAATGCAAACCTCATTAAATTTAACAAGGCCAAGTGCAAGGTCCTGCACGTGAGTCGAGGCAGTCCCAAGCACAAATACTGGCTGGAAGGAGAATGGGCAGAGAGCAGCCCTGAGG
>NW_010134805.1:0-18564 GCF_000699245.1 Pterocles gutturalis
GAAAAACGCCGTGCGGGAGTTTAGGGTGGGGGGTTTTCTTGCTTAATATTTGTGCCGCTGTGCCTTAATATATCATCTCGCCCTCCCCACTTTCTCTCTCTGGTTTGCTGTGCTTTCTGCACTTGTATGCTTTCAATGTCTTGCTGAGAATGGGGACGGACACACACCCCGTGTTCGCTGGCCCAGGCCCACCTAGGTGACGAGCACGCCTGCTTAACGATGTGAAGATATATGTAGATAAAAAAATTGAGTTTCAACGGGTATTAATTACTGCCTATAAAAATTAGTCATATTGCGTTATTTTTCGTGTTGAATTAACACAACCCAAAATCCCCCCCATCCTCCAGAGCTCCGTTTGGCAGAGGGGAGAGGTTCCCTGCAGGGCCGGGGAGGGAGCAGAGCTCCTGCCAACTTTCAGATGTCACCAGAGCGCAGGACGTGAACTGCTCACTGCTGCGCCGGGGGCCGGATCCTGCACCCTGCGCACTACATACCAGCTTTATTTAAACGGAAACAGAGCCCAGGATCTTCCTGAGCGGCAGAGAAGAGGGGCTGTGGGAAATGCAATTTCACAGTAAAAGTATTGTGTGCAATATTAAAGTGAAAGGTTTTGATTATGCCTAGAAAGTCCTTTTTTTTTTATGTAGCCAGATTATCACCCAGTGTGCTGGATTTACACTGCATTAGCAATCGTCAAGATTAGAGCAGAATCCCCGGATAACAAACAGGAACACAAGACGTCAATTTATGACATAATAGCAATGTTAATGCAAAAATAATCATATTTGACGGAAGAGGGATGCAGTGGAGAGTGAGTCAGATCTGTTGGGTCTGAAGAGAGAAGCTGCTTGCACTGGAGTGGCTTTGATTTAAAATCCCATTGTCGTGTCCAGAAGGATGGTTTTGTACTTTATTCCTGACAGAAGGGAAAAGCAACAGCCCAGCACAGATCTGGCAAACTTGATGCATTTAACAACTGGCATCTTTCACACTTTCCAGAGCTTCTCCTCCAGCTGCCATCTCAGAGTGATCTCTAGACACCCCTGGGGGGCCAGCTCTTTCTTTTGGGGAATCAGGAAGCACGCCAGTATCCTCACTCCCCTCAATTTATGAGTGGGTTTTTTTCCAGATCCCCCCCTCTGCATCACATGTCTTCCTTTGGCTGAAGCACAGGCCCCACTTTTTGGGGTCCATCAGCCCATTCCCGAGGACCAGCTTGGGAGGGATGCACTGTGCGATGGTGTCACAGATGGTGACATGAGCTGCGGGTGAGCAGTGCTCTCCTGCATCTCCCTGTTTATTTACGGGCTCACTGCAGATGCACATTGATTTCACTGCTCATTCCCATTTAGAGCTGGAGCACTCAAATGACTTACATCAAGGTTGACTAAGCATTTCTATTATAAGCTCCCTTCTTAATCACTCATAACTCTTTCGGTCTGGGAGTGTGAAGTTCTCCAGATCTGCTCTCTGTCCGAGGAAATGGCAGTTACTTTGACTGTGCCGTTTCAGCAAAATGGGCTAAGCGCCCAGGCCACAGAACCATTATCCCATTATAAACCAAAACTTTGTCTGTGTGGAAATGAAAAAAAATAGAGAAGCACACAGTAGAGACCGGTTAGGGCTAGACTGATGGAGCAGCTTTCAATGATCCACTGAAAATCAATTGCAACAGGGCTGAATTGTTACAGGTCGAAAAATCATGCTGAGAGAGGCAGTGTTATTGCTGGTGGGGTGCTGCTGCTACCTGGAGACCTCCTGGCCGATGGGGCTGCACGGCAGGCGAGCCTGCAAGGTGCTGTATGGCTGAGCACTGCCTTGCTGGGGAAGCAGAGAACCTGTCTGGGACCACATATGGCCACCTCTTAGGGGAGCTACACTTGGATCCTGGCAGCTGGCTGAGGAGGTACCTCCTGGAGAGGAAGAGGAAGGGCACAGGGGCAGGGAATTCACTACAACCTGCCTGTCATTCTGTTTGTACACAATACCAGGTGTTTGTAAGGATTATGAACGTCACCTCATTTACTTTGTGCAGTGCTGTAACATTGAGGCAGACACATTTTCATTTAGTCATTCATTGCTGCATTGCCCTAGCAAGTAGAAGTGGTTTGAGGGGAAGAGGGGAAGGCATTGCTGCTCTGAACAGTCCATCCTACGAAAGCCGTGGGCTTCTCTGGACTTGACAGATAGCTGGAGCAAGGTGGAGTGTGAGGTCTTCCTGACAAACACTATGTGCAGCTCTACATTAAGATGATAAAAATAAAGCACTGAGGTTAGAAAGTGCTTAGAATGTGCATCATGATTCTCCTACACCTATCCATTACAATGAAATCTGCAATCACGTATCTGCAGTGCTGCAGTGTCTCCCTGGTCATGCGTGAGGCTACTATCTTCAGCGATAACTCGGCAACCTCACCATAAACAACAGCCAGCCCCCTGGGCCAGGGGTTTTGGGCTAGCCTAAAGTGGGTGCCTGTCCTCAGCTCCTGCTGGCCCTGGTCCCCATGGATAGGTGCACAGCAGCCTGTCAACATCAGGCACTTCAGAAAACAGTGGAAGAAGGTCACAAATCTCGCAACCCTTCAGTGTGGTTGTGGTAGCACCTGGTGAAGAGCCTCATCCTGACACTGAGGGCATGTGTAACACGTGCACATGTGCAAGTCTGCTTGGCAAGGTGCAAGTACACTGCTTTCCCGAGCAGCAGGCACCTTGGGTCCAGAAGTGACACATTAGCACAGTGCTGTGCCCCAGCCAGGAGCCTTGAGGGGGACCAAGACATGAGACGGGGTGTGGAGATGCTCCAGCACAGCTCCACGCTGCCAGGCTGGAGCTGGCTGCCAGCCTGCCAGCTCAGGCGGCAGACAGGACGCGCACAAAAAAGGAGCTGGCTGCCAGCCGGCCAGCTCAGCAGGCAGACAGGCAGAGCAAACCCACATCTGTCCCTGCTTGTCAGTGTAGACACACACTTAATAACCATTACTGCTTCCCAGAGCAAGCTTCTAGGCTTCATTATATTTTTACTTGTCTTGCAGGGGATACAGCAGGTGCTCTGATAAATGAAGAAAAAGGGCTGCTTGCTTTGCAGGGGATTTATGTGACAGTTTCTCTCTCAGCCCAGGAAATCCTTCTTGCCATTCCTCAGGGTTGGCATCACTGGCCAGCTGAGGATAGGGTGCACCGGACCTGGAGAGCCAGCAGGTGGGCATGCCATCGCTGTCCCTGCACGCTCACCAGCAGCAGCTTGGCACAAAGCCACCTCCAAGCAGGTTCTGGCCAGGCCCAGGCAGCTAAAACTCCAGACCCAAAGGGGCAGCACAGCCCAGGGAGTGGTGGTGGTTGGTGCTGCACCACCTCAGAGGTGCTGAGAGCACCCATGGCTTTCTCCTGCAGCAGTTACCCAGCTGAATAGCAGTGCTGCTGAAAGACAGACACTGTGCCAGTTTGTTCCCAGTGTCACTCCAGTGACCTGAGCTGCCCTTCACAGCCAGGGTGGCTCCAGGAGACACTTGCACGAGGAGCCCTCGGTGCATCACTGTCCGTGCCCATGAGCATGGCGCTGCACCATCCCTGCGCGTCCCAGTCCCTCACCCACCACAGATGCTGAAAGCTGCAGGGTCTGCTGGTGGGGTCATAATGCTGGATGGGGACACCACTGCTGAGGGAACAGAGGGCACAGACTGCCCCAAGCGAGAGGCCGTGCACGTGAAGGCAGCAGCCGGTGCAGGGTGCACTGCCCGGCATCCCCAGGCTGTGGCAGGGAGTGAGCAGGGGCCATATGGAGGGGGCCGCCAAACGAGGCCGTTGAAGCAAAGGCTGCAAATGAGTTTAGTAGACAGCCAGACATTTTGAGGAGGGGGGAGGTAGAAGGGGAGTGGAGGAGAGCAGGAGAAAGGGAGAGCCCGGTGCCGTGGCTGGGTGGGACCCGTCAGGGCGCACAGGCGTGGTGGGCAGCGCTCCCTTTCCCTCTGCCCCATGCGCCTTCTCTGGGTGCCCAACTTTAAGACCCCTCAAAGAGAAGAGAGGACCAAGGTGTCATGGCCCCTTTTTTGTTTTTAATTACTTCCCATTTTAATCTTGATTTGCACGTCGATCTCTCAGAACTGGGCCAGGGACTCTACAAAGCCCTCATCAGCAACTCCCCCAATAATAAACAGGAAAAGGCTTAAGGGGCAAATCACTTGCATGTTAATGAGACTGTTTGCTGGAGTCAAGAGAGAAAACAGCAAACAAACAAATGGACTGAATTCCAGCGGCAGCTGTTTGCTCCTTAATCTCGGCTCGTCAGAGCTGCCCTTTGATGGGACACAATCTACACAAACGATTGTGCTAAATCTTCTAATCTACGTCCTCATTATTACATCCCTTCTTACGCATGTAAATCAGGGACAAACTCATTTTAATATGTAGATAGATTATGGAAGGGAAGGGGAGGGGATTGGAGGGAAAAGGAGCTGCTGGTGATGTCTGCGCCTGCCGGTTAGGAGGGGTGTTAATGAGGAGCGCAGGGAGGGGAGCTGTCTGCATAGACCCCCGAGCTACCAGGGCGAGGAGGAAGGGCTGGGGGGCATAAAGGGGCAAAGACACTGGTGGTGGGAGGCTGGAGAAGACACGGGCATGGGGAAGCATTGGCAGGGTGGTGTGATGGGAAGCTGAAGGGGACATTATCCTGTTGTACACCCAGCCGTCCACCCGTGCACGCAGCCCCCAGCTCCGTTGAGGCGGGATGCTGGAGGAGGGCTTGGTGGTGTAGAGGAGGGCTTGGTGTTGGCATAGCAAGAGGTGACAGAGTCACACTGCAGGAGCATGCCGGGGCTCTGGCATTGTCCCTGGGTGCCTCATAGTGCAGGGCCTCCTTGCAGCACAGCGCCATGGTCTCTCACCCCTCCTCAACCCACACACCCCCAGCACCATTAGTAGGTGGACTGAGGATCAGACCAACCAGCTTCACCCAGGTTGGAGCAGCAGCAGGCTAACACCTCAGGCTGCAGACTCCAAGGATGCGACCTATGCTGCTTTAAACAAATATTGTTAGAGCTATGGTTATGATCACAGAATCACAGAATGGTTAGGGTTGGAAGGGACCTTAAAGATCATCTAGTTCCAACCTTCAGCCATGGGCAGGGATACCTGCCATAGACCAGGTTGTTCAAAGCCTCATCCACCCCAGCCTTGAACACCTCAAGGGACGGGGCATCCACAACTGCTCTGGGAAACATGGTCCAGTGTCTCACCATCCTCACAGTAAAAAAATTTCTTCCTAATATCTATTTTAAATCTAATCTTTCAGCTTAAAACCATTACTCTTTGTCCTATCACTACACTCCTTGATAAAGAGTGCCTCCTCATCTGTCCTGTAGGTGCCCTTTAGGTACTGGAAGGTTGCTATAAGGTCCCCCAGGAGCCTTCTCTTCTCCAGGCTGAACAACCCCAACTCCCTCAACTTGTCCTCATGTGGGAGGTGCTCCAGCCCTCTGACCATCTTCCTGGCCCTCCTCTGGACTCATTCCAACAGGTTCATGTCTTTCCTGTACTGAGGACTCTAGAGCTGGACACAGTACTCCAGGTGGGGTCTCATGAGAGCAGAGTAGAGGGGGAGAATCACCTCCTTTGACCTGCTGGTCACGCTTCTCTTGAGGCAGCCCAGGACACGGTTGGCTTTCTGGGCTGCAAGTGCACATTGCCAGCTCATGTTCAGCTCATGTTCAGCTTCTCATCCCCCAAGTCCTTCTCTTCAGGGCTGCTCTCAATCCATTCTTCTCCCAGCCTCTGTTTGTGTGTGGGGTTGCCTCAACCCACGTGCAGGACCTTGCACTTGGTCTTGTTGAACTTCGTGAGGTTTGTGTAGGCCCACCTCTCAAGCCTGTCAAGGTCCCTCTGGATGGCATCCCTTCCCTCCAGCGTGTCGACCGCACCACACAGCTTGGTGTTATCAGCAAACTTGCTGAGGGTGCACTCGATCCTGCTGTCCATGTCTCCCACAAATATATTAAACAACACCGGTCTCAGCACCTGCAGAACGCCACTTGTCACCAGTCTCCACTTGGACATCAAGCCGTAGACCAGAACTCTTTGAGTGTGACCATCCAGCCAATTCCTTATCCACCAAGTGGTCCTTCAGTCAATCCATGTCTCTCCAATTTAGAGACAAGGTTGTTGAGCAGGACAATGTCAAATGCTTTGCACAAGTCCAGGTAGATGACACTGGTGGCTCTTCCCTTGTCCACCAATGCTGTGACACCATCATAGAAGGCCACCAAATTTGTCAGGCATGATTTGACCTTAGCGAAGCCACAATCTTTAATAACGTCCTAAATAGTTGCTTTAACAACGATCATGACTGTGGGAAAAAGAGCACACCTGCGGTTCCCTGCCTCTGACATCTGATTCAATTGCCAACCTGCTACCTGCCCCTTAACCTTCTCCTTACACTGGAACAAGGTGGGAGAATGGCAAGGTCATGCAGGACCTGCCTTATTTATCTGAGCCACCTCACCCTCCTCTGCTCCAGGAGCGGCAGCCTCTTGGTAAAACAGGAAAAATATTTTTAAAACAACCTGATTAAGTCACAAATTCCCCAATGACCTCACACCTGTGAAGGAAGGATTCAGAATATAAGCAGTAGGTTAAAACACAGAAGGTGAATATAGAAAAACAGAAGAGGCATGAAGGAACATAATCAAAAAGGGCAAGCATAAAATAAGTTTGCAAGTAGCAGGATAATCCAAAGGGACAAGAAATCATTCTGTAAATTCATAAGTAGCAAGAGGAAGACTAAGCAAAATACTGGATCGCTGCTCAACAGGGAGTGAAAATTATTGACAGAGGATAGTGTTAGAGAAACTAATAACAGTGATAAAAAGGTAAGATCTTGGCATAGAATAAGGAAAGAGTATGGTAGAGGTAATGTTAGATGAGTTAGATGCAGGCAGATTTATTGGGTGTAACGAGCTTCACTGTAGGTACTTAGAGATTTGGCTACAGCACTCTCAGAGTGAGTAGTGGCTGTCTTCCAGAACCCGTAGAGATGCAGTGGAGCACAGGAAACCACAGGCATTGCTCTTTAAAAAGTGAAGGAAAGGGCAATGGGTAATTATGGACCGAATAGCTTAATTCCCATTCCCATTAAAATTCTGGAATAAATCACCAAGTTATCTCTAAAAATCAAAAGCAAAATGAGACGATCAATTGCATTCACTGTGGATTTGTCGAGGATCATTCCCTTCCAGTCACTGTAATTTCTTGCTATTGCAAGGCAACAGGTCTTGCAGATAAGGAATGAACAGAAGATGTTGTGTATCTTCAATAAGCTGGTTAGGCTCCATTTCAAAAGCTGTTCTTATGTGTAAACTAAGGAAATATAAATTACCGGAAACCACTGTTAGATAGATAAAAAATTAGTTTAAAAACTGTGCTCAGCAAATTGTCCTCAGTGGTTTACCATCAAAATAAAGGATTGAAAACACATAGATGAAAGTCAGTAAGAAACCATGCAAAGAATGTCGGTGATGCAGAAAAAATGAAATGCGTAAACATGGGCTGGAAAACAACTTGCTAGGCAGCAATTCTTCAAAAAAAAAAAAAAAAAACAAAAACCCACTAGGGTTTAGAATGGATTACAAGCCCTGTCAAAAATAGTATGTAAAAAAGCAAACCTTCTGCTATAAAGACTAAATGAGAGTACAGTTGTCAAGACCTCTGGAAATTATCTTTCCTTCTAATCAGCATTGTTGAGACTTCAGTTGGTGTTTTGAGCCCAGTTTTGGCATTGCCTTTCAGGAGAAATGTGGACCCATTGGAGTCTGTCTAAAGGAGAGCAACAAGAATGATGACAGATCTGAGACATGTCCTGCAAGGAAAAACTGAAAGAAGTGGTGTTGAGCAGCTTGAAGAGGGAAGACTAAGAGAGGATAAAAGAAAATACCCAGGGATAAAAGCTGTAAAGAGAGATGGAAAAATCTGTCCTCTGTGCCCATGGCAGGCAGGTAAGTCCATAGGAAACTGTATCAAGAAAGATCTGTGTTAGACATTAGGAGCAAAATTAACAAAAATGAGGAGAGAGAGAGAGAGACTGATGGGGGGGTGTGTAGGAGAGTCTGGAAGGGAGACTCTGGAAGATATTAGTTAGGTGATTGTCCATCTGTTAAGAACGAGACATGTTTAGCTGGTCACACCATGAGGCAGAGAGGAGGAAGAGATGGCCTGCCCAGGTCCCTTCTAGTCCTAGTTTTCTAGGAGTCCATCTCCTCATTTCTGATAGACACCATCTAACCTTCAGCAATATTGGAGATGGAAGTACACAGAGAGGGATGAGGCCCAAGGAAGTGCTACTGGTTCACTGAACACACCACTGCTCTCCTCACTTACACCTCAGTGTAGATTTACTAACCAGGAATGATGACAGGATGGAGACCTGAGAGACAGATAGATCCTTGAGATGAACAAAGAGATGGCCCTTACCATCTTCTGGGATCTTGCTAAAGAAAATGCCACCCAGATCACTGCCATGCCAGCCCATGACTGAGCATTGCTGCTAAAGTTGAAACAGTGGTGTGAGCATCTGCCTCCCTTGTCACCACCAGATAACCGACCTGACTGCCGGTACTGCTCCTCCCTGCTAGAAAGCCTAAATCAAGCAGTGGCCTGAAGACTTATTATAAACTGTCTATATACCTTAATGGAGGTATTTATTTCTGCAACAATTCCTTGGGGAAATATTGGGAGGTTAGAAATGCATCAGGCTGGAATGAGTATCCACCTCAAGGAACGGATTTTCAAGTAGAGGTTGGAAACTTTTTTCCTTGCCCCTTTCTCTCTATTCCCAGCTACTTTCAGTCTGTATGTTCATCCTCTGTCACCTTTTCTTAGTCCACATGCATTTCTCTTCTGCCCACCCTTGCCTGTTTGAGGAGCAAAAAGCCTTCATGCTTTCTTTTAGGATAAGAGATGGACCATGAGAAGGATCATGGTTCCTTGGCCAGAAAGGCCTTGGACTTAAATTCACTAGATCTGGAATTAAACATAGAAACATTCCCAGGCTCCATCTTTCTTCTGGCTGCTATGAGCCGCTCACCATTGGGTTCCTGTGTTTGTACCAATTCTCACAGTGCATTGTCTGCCAAGCCAGGATATTAGTTCAGGTCTTCAAAGCTCTCTCAGAGTCAATTATATCTGAGTCTGCATTTTCATCACGGCCCACCTGTTCCTTTGGGAAAAAGCAGTTGACTAAGTTCATGATGAAGTGAGGGAAACTGGAGGTGAAATGGAGATAAATGTCAAGGAGGTCTGGCTACTGAATAAGTTTTCAGAGGAAATGCACTACTCCTGACTGGATACATTTAGGACACATAGCAATGCTCCCTTTTTTAAGAAGCTTTTCCACTATAACAGAAAAGAGGACTTAATACTATAAATTAAGATTAAAACATAAAAATGCAATAGTCCCTTCCTAAGAGACTGTATTAGCAGTTGCCAAAATAGTTTAATGGTCATGAGGAAAAATGGTTTGAGACCGTAAGACATTCAGCAGCCCCCAGTATGCTTAAGGAAGAGCATACTACCAGTAAAAGGGCAAGTGTGTGAGAGTAAAAACAACTAATCTATTAAAGGTTCCCCATGACAGAGCTCCCACAACCCTACCAGTTACTCTGGGGAAATGTCTACAGTCTAATGCCATCCATCCCTTCTCAGTGCTCACCTTTATCCTGTGTGTAGGTGATCTGTGATCTGCATTTCACTTAGTGACGACCACTCCTGTTCCTGGTGCTAGCCCAAAACTTCAATCTTCCTCATCAGATTTTGTACCTTTCTAGGAGCTGAGGGATTACTACTCCCTTCCCTATAGTTATCACTTAAGCAAGTCAGACACGTCTATGCCTGGCTCAGAGACAAAAACCACAAGTCCCCAGTCATTTTCTTTCCTCTGCTGTAAACTCTGTTCAGTTTGTCAGTATTTCTTTAAAAAAAAAAAAAAAAAAAAAAAAAAAAGTGCAAAACTGCAGAGAAAATTTGAGTCTTAATATTAGAGCAATATAGCATTAATGGGCTGCTCCACAATGTCTTGCTTCTGAATGTGGAGCTGTCTCAATCCTTTTTAGAGCTTTGTCATATTGCAAACGTACATTGTGATCACACCAAAGTATTATTTCCAGCTGTGTGGCACATTGTCTGGCTGTGTGTCTCTCAGGCACATTTTTGGCTCTGGGATTTTCCCCTTACGACAGTTTGCTGAGTTGACTCCTGCCTATGTTCTCTTCATTGCAGCATTCTGGTTCTCTCCCTCTGATGGGCACAAATTCTTCCAACTCAGTGTCATCTGGCAACGGCATTAATAGGCAGCTTGGTCTGCTTTCTCCATTGCTTATGAAGACTTGAAGAAGGACAGATTGAAACTCTCCTTGGTGGACAACTTCTGTCCCAGCCTGACAGTTGCACTCAGATCCTATTATTTATGGTCACCTGGCTGCATTCTCATTCTCGTTGATAACTCCTATCTGAAAATTCACAATAGTTTTGCCAGTGGCAATTTTGCATTTTGCTAATTAGAACCTCAAGAACAGACCTGAAAATTGAATTTTTTAATCAACAAAATGAACCACAGAGCTGAACAAAGCCCAGTGTATTTCTGACACCAGGCAAGAAGGTCACTTGAACCAGTTGTATTCCATTTGGCTTGTGTCCTTGGCAATTCAGCCTGAATTTATTTTGACAAACGAATCTTGTGAGTAGTTTTCCTACGTGTTGAATGCACCTGTGGTGTTCTCTTCCTCTAACAGTTCCATAATGATAAGACAGTTCAGTATGCACAGCAGAATTCCTCCTGTTATGATGGAGTCATGGAAATTAGATTTTTGCCATAGCAATTGAGTCTAGCATTCTTTCCCCCTTTGGAAGATAAATTTATCTATCATGCTTCTTTCTTCAGCACCTAGCTCTGTAGCATCCAAATGTAGCAGAAAAATAATATAACTACAGTCCAGAACAAGAACTTTTTAATCTTTGCCCTTGTTCTGAGGCAGAGAAATATGTATTTGTGCTGTTCCATTACTGCAAAAGCAGAACAATACCTTGTCTCCTTTAGAGTGAGATCCATCTCGCCTAACTTTAGATGCCTACACCTGAGCTAGTCATGGGCTACTTTTGTAGTCAATATCAATCTTGTCAATAAAGTAAATGGAGATGCAATTCCTCTAATCCAGTGTGGACAACTATTTCAAGGCTCTATTAAGCCTATTAACCAGAGCCCTCTGGCTAGAATGGGAATGTGCTCAATGTAAACTCCCTACGGTGCACGCATTCACGCTGGGTCTGATGAATCCCATTGCTGCATTGTACTCTTTCTCTGGATATTATTTGACTCTAGATGTCCATTTGCTCCTTCTGTTAGTTCCCATATATGAGCAACAATGAGCAGGGATTTTGAGGAAGTTTTTCCCTGTTGCTGCTGAGGCAGTGCTTTAGTCCAGATCCTCTGTGGTCCTCGGCTATTGCCTTTGATCATGAGAGCTCTCTTTGAAGACTATCTACATGAGATTATCCCAATTCACAAATTCAGGGTTTGGGACAAACAATGAGGGATTGGATGACATCTATGGCAGAGCAGAGAGGCATTTTTAGGGAGTAAGACATAGTCCCTGTGCTTAAGATGGGGCCTGCACAAGGTCCTAGGCTTGGCACCTGACTGGTGTTCACCCACCTGGCAGTGCTGGTGGCTGGCTGTTGGGAGATTTTAAGTTTGTAAGATAGATGCCCCTGGGCACAATGAAATGACACGCAAGTCACTTGTGAAGCCTGGTGTGCCCATGACTGAGCCAAGCCCACTCTGTCCCTTGGCCCTGGCTCCGGGCACTCAGGTCCCCCGAGCAGGCTGAGCGGGGCTCACTCCCTGGGGGAAACCATTGCCCAGGGCCTCTCCCTGGGATGCTTGGCTCCACCTTGGATAACTGGGATGGAGCAGCTCCTGCACTGTTGCCCCAGCCCCACAGACAGGCCAGTGCAGTGCTTGGGCTGCAAATCGGGGTGGTGAAAAGTTCTGGGTTAGAAACAACCTCTTCCTGGGAGGCAAGGGCCAATTCATCCGGTGTCTTCAGCCTTGGGAGAAATGATGTTCCATACAGGTTGGTCCCTTGAGTCAAGTCAGATAGCGTGGGCTTGATGCCCTCTCGTATGTGTGTTAATATCCAGCACACAATAGCCAAATATCCCCAGCATCTCCCTTCCCACCTGAGTCCTCCCGGGGAGCAAGGGCAGCTTTTGGAGACTCCTCATTAGGTCACTGGCCCTGGGAGCTGAAATCTCCCCTCCCCCACTTCTGTACACAACTGTTCCTCATTTACATAAATTATCTCTATTCAATTATCTGTCCAGATGTCCGAATTGTGCCACCAATGATCTGTGAATGAATTAAAAATGGAATATAATTTAATAATAACTGATTAGAAGGAGATTAGTTGTTATATAAAAAGGAAAAACCAAGAGATAGCTAGTTGCCCTTAATCCGAGCCAATCCACAGTAATTATAGAAATACAGTCTCGCTTGCTTGCCTTCCCCATTTCTCTTCTTCTCCTCCATTTTCTCTCTTTCTCCTTTTCCCTTTTCTCTCTGTCCTTCCTTTCCTCTCTCTCTTCCCCTTCTCTCTTCTCTTCTTTTTCGTTTCTTGGCCTGCATCCCTCCTGTGCCTTCTCTCCACTTTCTCCTCCTGATGATACTTACCTACGTCAACAGAGCCAAAGCCCCTCCGGCTGCTGATACACCCGTGTAGCTGGGGACGTCCTGGCAGGTCTGACCAGCAAGAGCTTTCGGCTGCATTAATGTCCTGTCTTTCAAGCCACGTTAATGATGTGTCTTTATACTCTCACTTTTCTATTAAACAATTCTGGAATCGCTGCTTTTTCCCTGGGTTCCTAAGCCAGACTCTTTTCAGGTTTCCCTCTCCGTGTCTTTCGGAGTTCTGCAGAGCAATTTCTACATTGTGCTAGATGGAATAAAATCACAAGCAGTGCAGAGGCTCTGGCTCCTCCTCTTGCACCAGGAAGAACCAGCAGCAAGTCCCCAAGCCCCTGTGGTGTCTCCTCCTGGAGAAACATTTTCAGATCTTTCCAGGAAACTTGTCATGGATTTGTCTTTTCAGTGATATTTTCTCCTCTCCCAAGCATACAGCCACAATACCCCAGAGCCAGGCTGAGAGAGAGCAGCACTTGTCTAGGTATTGGAGGCAGAAAAATACCAGAGAGAAAAATGCAACACCCTGCTACCTGAATAATCCATGGGGGTCTTTTGGTCTCCTCTGTTGTCCTGACCTTGTCCAACAGAGTTCCCTCCCTCCCAGCTGTGCCCTGCCTACGTCAGCTGGGACTCCTGGTGCAAACCTCCATCACTCACTGTGACTTGCAATGACATGAAGCTGAATAACTAAAAACTATTATTAGTTTATTTTTACTACTCTTGTAAATCAGAACAAAGAAAAAAATCATTTGCTGATGTTCACTGCTGAGCTGTAGTGGACTGTTTATTTCAGGTAATTTCATAACATGATTTGGAAACTACCAGTTAACAACCTAGGAGAACTTTGCTCCCTAGTTCAACATGGAGATTGTCAGATGTGGGCAGTGATCTGATCTAGGTGTTCCTGCTCCGGCAGGGGCATTGGACTAGATGATCTTTCGAGGTCCCTTCCAATCTCTAACATTCTGTGATTCTGTGATTCTGTGATGATTAGGGATACGGCTTAGAGAAACACTCTTTTACAAGAAAAATGAAGCTGAAAACTCAAACATATTCACTGTCATAGACTCATCTACCTGTACTAAGATATCAGATATTTAAAACCTTCAATGTCTTGGCTTACTATGTGAATGCTGACACCCCATTAGAGTTAAAAGCTCTGCTCCCCCTTCAGACATCACCCGTAAGGGCACGGCTCACAGAAGCAGGTCCACCTTTCCCTCTTCTAATCACTAAGCCATCTGCAGTCTGTACCTCTTCCCCCAAGACTAGCCCATAAATGGCTGCTCCAGCTCTCAGGGACAGTTGCAGTGTTTGGAAAGTCAACTGAACCAGCTCATGTGTTCCTCCAGCATCAATGTAAATACACTCACCCAACCTGCACCTGTACTAAGATCTATCCTGTATCATTGACATTGGTGAGATCAGGATCAGGCTCAGCACTTGCACGGGAATTTGAGGCTGAGATCTTGGCTTTGCTTCAGAGAAGTCTGAGTTAACAGGGCGGGGAGAAGGGCCAAGCATGGCTCAGGCTCCAGAAGTCTGAGGTGCAGCAGTGTTGTGCATAAATACAGTACTTGCATGTAGTATTATTCACAACTATCTATTTGAAGTATCTAATCTAAACTTTTATGCTGTGTTCATTACTATGGCATCTGAGCATCCTGTGAATGCAATTCAGTACAAAGCACTTCATATAAATAACACTTTGTGTTGGTGCTTTTGTTATCTTCTATACCACTTAGTCAAAGAAAACTTTAAGTAGGACTTTATTTTGGTGGTGTGGTCATAATTTCTCTGCACTTTTAATTATTACAGACTTCCTCAGCTTAGGTAAAGACTGTACTGCCAGCTTTACAGGAGCTGCTGCATTTTGAGATACCCAGCCTAGCTCTGTGCGGCTGGAAACCATAACCCTGGTTGTCTCTACTGAGGAGGAGCAGAGATCAGAGACACCCAAGGTCTAAAGCTCGGATAGAAAACAACATGATTTAATGGGCTGCAGACCATTTTGTTGAGGTCACTGATGACATTGTGATGGTAGTTGGTGGTTATTTTACCCTTTAATGCACCCTTTTATTTCTTTAAAATAAAAGGGTATTTCTAGACATAAAGGAATTTAATGTTAGAATTTATTAGTAAAGCTACAGCTGCACCAACTACCAGCAAACGTTTCACAAAATAAGTTTTGAGAATGTTAGCATCAAAAAAACCCCCAAAACTCCAAGCATTTAAAAAGTAATAGAAATAAATTACTACAAAATATGTAAATTTTCAGTTATCCTGTCATTCATGCCCTTTCATTAGCACAAATGTAAATGTGAAGATTTACTGTGTCATTCCAGTAACATGCAGTCTGGGTCAATTATCTTGTTTTTCCTGTGGAAAAGCCACTCTGCCCTTCAAATATATTTATGAAGAATTTTTCTGGTGATCTAGTCTGTGGAAGTGCTGTAAGCACGGGATCCATTTTGTTCCCTGGTTTAGCTGGCTAACTCCAGGCTGGGCTGTCACTTCCAAAGGACGCTGATCAAGAAAGTTTTAAGGTAACATGTCTCCTTTACAGGTCAGTGCAAGCAAAATAATTCATTAACTGCAATTTCTATATTGTTGTCAAATTTTATGATGGTGTCTTGCATCATCATTGTATTTGTGTTTTTCACAAACACTTCCAAGAATCAAGAGATTACAAGAAAATTTCAGGTTTATTAAAAAGTATTGTCTCCACCACCACTGCTGTAAAAGGTTTGACAACACCAAATGGACACATTCTAATGCTCAAAAAGGAAGCTTAATACATTATTTAAAGCCTTACATAATTTTCAACCTAATATATTTATTTTTTATGGACTTAATTCAAAAACTTTGGACTCCTGGGGTTTTGCAGTGAGCATTTTTATATTTTGATAATTAAAATGTTAGCACTCTGTAGCTACAAGATGTGTTCAGCAGACTTTGAAGGATACTATTTACATATGATTTGGCTTTGATAGTCTTACCTTTTTGAGTAATTTTTTACTGACAAGTAGCTCCATTGGTTTCTATGAGCATTATTCAATATGATAATATGAGGAGAGGTAGCAATTCTGCCCCTTAGGTTAATGCAAAGCAAGCCATAGTTACTGGAGGTATATTAATGGTTTATGTTTTGAAACAAGTCTTTTGCTCTGTTTTATAAATATATCTCTGAAGCCCACATGAAAGCATTATGCACCTTGATATTTCTGTTACAGAGATTCTGAGTTAAAGGAATTACCAAAATGTTTCTCCACCCTTAATTTTCCCAGGTTTAGATTTATGTTAGAAGATATGTGAGCTGGAATCATAATCAAACCCTTAACACACGTTACTTTCTCCTTCTCCTTTTTTTTGTTTTGTTTTGTTTTTGTTTTGTTTTGTTTTTGCATTGTTTCCATCAGGATTTTGGTATCTGCTTTTCTAATGGTTATTAACCTCTGGAGGATCCTCATTTTGAAGCTGTTTTTGCTGATAGTTGTTATGAAAGTTTTCAGGGAAAGGATGCTCATTTACAACAAATCTAAGAACATATCGCAATGTCCTGCATGATGTTTAGCTTTATTTTTCAGTGTAGGGTTTTTTTAGGAGTCTGAAGGGCACTGCCATGGTAGGAGCAGAAGGACTGCAGAGGCTTTTAGCATGCCAAAGCCAGGTGACTTCTCCAGGTGGCCCAATGTGCAGGACCTTCTCCAGCCAATACTCTGGCACACCACTCAGGAGAGGCAGTTGCACCATCCTGGGCCATTGGCTTCTCCCAGCCTCAGCCTTGAGGAGCAAGCACCGCTTTCCCTTCAGGGCCTCCAAACACCAAGATCAGTTCAAAGTACTTCCTTGTCTCTTTAGCCCATTCCCACCTAACAAACATGCCTACGTCCTGGCTCATTCCCCTCAGCTCCACCTCTGCCTCACAAACTAAACCTCTGGCAGGTGGCTGTGAGACAGCTTTGCCCATGCTCCACCACATCAGAGCAGCAGCTCTGACACAGCTTCCTCCATCCCAGATCATAAAAATGCTCTAAGTCTTCTGGGTTGGCTTGTAAAGAGCCTGGAGAGTAAGACTGTGGTGTTTCCAGAAATTCATGCTGACCTGAAGGTGGGCTGTCACACAGTGCTACTGCACTGGTGCTGCTCAGCTCCACACAAGGATGAAGGTACAGATGTGTTGCTACATAGAAGCTATTTTCCAACAGAATGGGATATGTTTTCCAACAAAATGGGATGCATATTGGAAGATACTATGCGAGGATGCAAGATGAGAAAGAGAACTGAGAATGGTCATGAACCACAGACCTATCCCAAGCAACTCGAAGTTGAGATAGACATGAGATATCCCAACTGCTAATACAGAGTCCGAGGAAACAGAAGGGCACCCTGGGCTCATTTTGCCATCTCCGTTCTTTGGGTCACCAAGGAGGAAGCAGAGGGCTGATGGGACTCCAGTGATTCAAACCAAAGTGGTGTGACACCTGCTGCTGGATCCTTGGGCAGCCAGAACACAGCCTTCCTCACCGCCATAGGAGCAAGGGAACCATGGGGTCATGACGAGCCTCCATGCAGCCCTGGTTTGGGAGTATTACCTGTTTACACCTTCCTGGGGTTGCACTGATAAGGAATCTTTTGACTCCATCGCTCCACCCTGATTCCCCATGACCGTTCTCGCTGTTGGCTCCATGGATTCAGTAAGACATTTCTTGGCTCTGTCTGCCCTGCGGGTTATTAATTCATTAGGGGAGGCTGAGAGGCACTAATGGCTGTTGGTGCTGAAGAGCTGGCACCCCCAGGGTAGACGTTTGGGGTTATTTCTTTGGATTAGCTCTTCTCTGGAGCCACAGATTGAAGACCTATAGCAGCTAGAGGGTGCTGGGAGAGGGGCTCTGTACCACATCATCTTCCCATCCTGTGTCAACCACAAGGACACCAGCTTGCATCTCCTGAGACCCCTGCACAATGCAAAGTGCAGTGATGGAGGTGATGAGGACTCTTGCACCCAAAGTGAACTCTGGATCCAAAAGCCATGTTCAGTGTAGACAGACTCATCAGCTGCCTGTCCGACCTGTAAGCTTTGTCTGTGCTGCAGCACAACTTTTAGAAGGTCCAAGTGGAAAGACTATTCCTCAGGTAAACAGGTTTAACACTTGAATATTAGAGGTGCTTGTAAATGAGGTTTTCCTTATACTGTGGGAAATACTAACATTTTAAAGTATCTTCTTTCCATGGAGAATTAATATTGTCATTTTGAAATACTGTTTTTTAACTTGATTTGTTTTGTTTTTTTTTCTTATAGTCTTACAGGTCAGCAGCAACGGCTGACAGCAAGCACTGCCTGCAGAACACACACACCTATTGCTGGCAACACACCATGGCTGACAACAGAGATAGTGATTCCTATTTTATATTTTAAAAACATTAAGATCATCAGAAACTTCATGGCACATGAAATATTTCATACTTTTGGCAGCATGAAGATTCTTCTCTGTGTTATAATGAAAGAATTTTCCATCAATTTAGAATTCACTCAGTACTATGTAGCAAATGTACTTAACAGTTTGAAAATTAAAATGAAAACAGATTTCAATGATTTTTCATTACGTAATGTGATAATAGTACAATAATATAAAATGAAAATGCATAAATTAACATGAGAAAATACATTTCAGAACAATTTCCTAAAACAAGCCATTTCAAAATATATTGCTGCAGGAATTTCTGTAATTAATAATAATTAATGCAGGAATTTTTCTTTCAAAACCTCAAACATTTCCACCAAAACAGCTTTTCTTCCAACAAGAAGCTCTTAAAAAAAAGTCTTGCCTACTCTATTAATT
>NW_010134806.1:0-11581 GCF_000699245.1 Pterocles gutturalis
CGAGCGCTGCCGGGAGACGGAGGATGGATTCTGCCGCCATGCCCTGTTTTATGCAACATAGCAAAACGAACTCTTAGCGTAGTGTTCCTACCTCAGCCCGTAGTCAGTGGTGTTTCTATGCAGTGCGTGGTAGCCCCAAACCTGCTGTTTTTCGCCCCGGGTTGAAGATGCAGCGTTCCCTCCTCCTCCTCCTCACCGCTGACGTTCCACGTGATGTCGTGACAGCACAGCCCCGTCCGTGAGCCATCGTCCTCCCGAACTAAGTACTGACCTTGGAACCCTTCTCCCTCGGCTGACTCCGGACTATCGAGGCGCCAGACCCGTTACCTCTGCGGTTCCCACCCGGCGTTTCACCGCCAGCCCGCGAGAGCTGGTGATTCCTCATCGTCCGTTTTCCCGTACGTCCCATATCTCGTCCGGTGTGCCACTACCTGTTAGTTTTACCTGTCTATATTAAAATGTTGTTTCCATAGGTTCTTATATCAGAAATACAAAAATGTCATAATAGCATACTGCATCTTTAAGCAGTAGATGGTAAAATACCTGAAAATGTGAATTTCTTAGTTTTCATAAAAAAAAGAATCTAGAGATTAACCTTTCATGTGCCAAAAACTGTAAGTTACATTTTTCCTTCAAAATGTACCTTTTTCTACATATTCAATATCCTAGTTAGCATAAAATCATTGGTGCCATGAAAAGTATTTTTAAATTTAAATAAATATTTAAATATCCTGAGAACCGGAGTCAGTATGAGATTTGTTCGGCTGTTATGGTGTTGGTACCAGTTTTTCACTCGAGGAAAAACTCAGCTCAAAACCTGCGAGGAATTGGGCCTTTGAGCGGCCCACATGCCAAACTTACCTGAAACCTCCAGCACCCGTGAGCGTGGTCGGGGGGTGAGCTCGCTCTGCTGTGGCTGTTCGGGCCCCTGCTGGGCACGGAACGAGCTTGCCCTTGGCTACTGCTGGCCTAAAAACTGGTCGGTGTCATGCTGCTTTGTGAAGACACAGCCCAGCACAGCGCCACGCGGGGAAATCCCAGACAAAAACCCCCGTTCCTCCTGCTCTGCCAAGCCGTTAACCAGGGCCCAGGCAGCAGGGATAAAATCAGGTTCTAGCGCCCATGCGGGCACAGAGAAGGGCAAGGAACCGGCACACTGGGAATAACAGCGGTGGCAGAGGCCGGAGAGCAACGCCCAGGTTCCTCCCAGATCACTTCAGGGCATGAGGGGGAATTCATGCTCTCCCCACACGAGCTGGCAGAGTGCTCCAGCTTCTCTGATGAAAATCATGCAGCACCTCATCCTACTGATCCAACATTTTTTCTGTTTTGGAAAAATGACCTCAATACTCGGGAAAAATATCTAGTTTGGTACAAACTGTCATAGCAGGATTTTTTTTTTTTTAATTAAAGAAGAGAATGCCAAAGGTAGCTTAGAAGATTTATTATAAAGCTTTTAAAATACACTTTTGTCCTGAGAAAATACAGTTACCTTAGGGACAGCTTAATACAGATTAAACAAATGTAATGCAAAAAGGAAAAAAAAAAAATCAGAGCCCCTTTTTTTATTCTTTGAACACATGAAGGCGGCCGCTGGAGTTGCCGCCCACTAAGATGTTCTTACTGGGATGAACCACGTTAATGGAGCACACGGACCCAAGGCACTCAATGTTATAAAAAGAGTGCAAGAGCTTCCCAGTGTCTTGGAAGACTTCTATCTGCCGGGGCCGTGCCATGCTGCCCACCACGAAGCAGTCCTCCTGTTTGGGGTCCCAGATGGCTCTGAACCTCGTTAACCAGCGGCCCGTGTTATTGTTGTGACTTCAGAGAAACAAAAGGGAGAAAAAGAAAGAGATAAGCATTCCTCTTGGTGAACTCAGCATTTTTAAGTATCACATTTGTGTCCTATTTGCTGAAACCTGTCTTCCTCGCCTTCTAAACCACCAGCACGGTCCCACAGTGGCCAGACCGTGCTGCGGAGAGCATGCAGTGGACCGCTGTCCCCGATGGGTGGCATGGGACACCGAAAGGCAATGGAGCAGGAAGATAAAGCAGAGGGTACTTTGACCTAAGTCATTAGCCAAAATTGTTATGCTTCATGGTTGCATATTTTAGTAAAAATGAGACAAAAATGCATCGAGCCTTTTGATAAACTGCAAATTCAGAATTTTCAAGCCAGTCACTGCCCTAGTCGCAGCTCCTTAGCAATACCAGCCCTGACACTGACTTGCTCTTCTGCAGCACAAAGGGCTTTTACAGGTTTTGAGAGACTAGCCAAAAACATGTGCTTTCCATTAAGAAGTAACCTCTGATATTTAAAAAATGCACAAGGAAAAAGCATTCTGAAACAAAACACACCTCAAGAGCCACAAAGCGGTCTGTTCCAGACACACAGAAGACATTAAAGCCTCCCTGCAGACTTCACCGACTCAGAGCAGGCGGGGACTCAGCTGCTCTTGCTTTCGCAGCAGCCAACGACCCGGAGGCCGGCTGGAAGCCTGGGCCACGATGGCACGCGAGCAGAAGGGCCAGAGCGCACTGTCCTCAGCCCCAGCGCGTTCCGCTTACCTGATGGTACTGAGAACTGCGGCTGTCGACGCCAACGAGGAGGTGTCATAGACCCTGTAACACAGAGCAGCGTGTTCATAAAGACACGGGTGGTACGAAAGGCCGCCCCTTCCTCCCGCAGCACTCGGCACAGATCAGCACGGGCCAGACCACACGTGTCCAGAGTACAGCAAGGAACAGCTCACAAACGTCCAGCTCAAATAAAGGCATCAATATTCCAAATGAAATTAATAAATTTGCTTTTTTAATTGGATTTGCTTTTATCTAGAATCAAAGGTTATCCTTTCTGCAAGCTTTACAAGAAGAGAAGGAGAATGGCTTGCTAGGACACAGCACAGGCTCCTCCAGCCCGGATCCTCTCCGTTTACACTGCCCAGGACCTCCTCACGCAGGCGTGAGCTTGACTGGCAGAGAAACACCAACAGATCTCAGGACTCTCCTTCACCCCAGTGATCCCTTAGCACCCCACGCCCCCTAGAGCAAAAAGTTGTACAAGCTGATGGGTTAAAAGCTGGGTTTTTTTCTCTTTGGAGGAAGCAGTGAATAAATGAACCTCTAAATGAACATTTAAAATGTCAATGCAAGTAAGTTCTTATCACTTTGTAAAAAAGCGATACAGACAGGAAGCTCTCAGTGATGGGTAATGCAGACGGGAAATAAGAATAAGAAAAAATACCAGGTGACATTTTCCATAAAGATTATTGCTTCCCACACCGTCTTACCTCAGCTTGTCATCAGCACACACCGTCACTACTCTGTTCCCAGTTACAGGTGAGAAATAAGCAGAAGCAACACTTTTCGTGTGGCCTTTCAGAACGCTCACAGGCTTGTTCCCACTGGACTTCAGGTATCGAACATCGTAAATACCAACATCCCTGCAACACACACCACACAGAGCACTTCACCAGGTGACAGGTAAATAATTATTCTCCATTTACCAAAACCACTCCAGAGACACCGCAGGTTTTCCCTGAGCTGCGTTAGAACTTCACCTCAGCAGTGTTCACGCACTCAAGCGGCCAGTGGCTCCAAAGGATTCTGAGAGCACCAAAACCAGCCCCAACCAACAGCTCATTCAAATCCCTCTGCACTGCGATCTGTCAAAAACCACACTGACTCCTCGGAGCATTTTGTACCCATTACCAAAGGTGAGGGAAAGTCAAAGTGTGGCACATTTTCAATCCTAAGAACTAGAAGCTTGTTTTCTAAAAAGAGCAAGGAAGCTTTGGTGATGCGCTGGGGCTGACAACTGTTCTGCCTCATCGACAGCTGCTCCTGCCCTCCCAGCGTGCCATTCCCAGCTGACTTCAGACACCCGTCCAGACAGAACACTGAAAACACACAATATCTGCAGTGCCTTTTGGGTTACATACACAGAGCCAGCAGCAATGAAATACTGTTTGTTCACTGGGTGAACGTGGACTGTCCTTGTTCTTTTGAAGCCGATGTCTGCAGAAAGCTCCGAAGATGTTCCTGGCGTCCGTCTGTCCACAACAGCGACGTTGCCCTCCCAGTGTCCCACTATGGCAGTGGAGGCATTATCTTCCAGAAAGTCAAAGGAAGAGAAGCTGTCTTCACTTCTGCAGATCTGAGCACAGAAAAGGTCAAATGTAACCAGAACTAGCTATTCACAATACCCCAAACGCTCTATGGGCTGTAGATTTCATGTTTTCCCTTTTTAATATACTAAAACCACTCATGAAAGCTACAGAATTTGACAGCTCCAGCCTCAGCTGTCCACGTAAGTAACCTTTGTGTACAACTACATGCTTTCCACAGAGGAGATAATTAACCCTCCAAAACAAACTGGCAACAACGGACTGGGAGTTCTCTGTCAGAGCTCCTGCGAGACACTGTCACCTCGAGGTGACACGGCTGTTATCCTCGAGTGCACGCTGAGCGAGAATTAATGATTGCGCTCCTTCCTCCAATGCTACAGAAACTTTTAATCGGGTGCAGAAATGGGAATTTGGCTTCCTGTTATTTGGGAGACCAGTCAGGATGTCAAGCCATCTTATCCCATGGAAGTTTCCTCTCCAAGCAGCCATGACACACAAGTATAATAACACCGCAGTTCCACGTTCCGGCTCTCTCTAGGAGCGCAGAGACCCTGCCCATTAGGAGCTGTGCTCTTTCCAAGGGCAGTAATACTCCTGGAGGTATCACAAGGCTGCATAAGCTGGCATAAGGTAAATGGAGCAGGAGAACAGCATTTCTCTTACCCCAACCTCTAAAGACACATTCTTGCAAGCATTTGTCTCAAAAAAAGAGCCTCCCTGGACCTGCCTGGCCTCCAGACCAACCAGTTGCAGATATTCCCTGCCTGCAACCCCAACAGAATTGCAGTGCTTGTAAGGGTTGGGAGAAAATGCTTTGAACTGTTCTAGCTTGTTATATTTTGCAGTGTTGGAGAGCTGATCAATGCAGATGTAGCTGTCAAAAAATAAGCAAACAAAGCAAGCATCACAAAGCTCCTCAGCTAAGCTGTCTGGCTCACCGCAAAGAGTCACAGCATTCTGCTCACTTGGAGCCTGAGCAAAGCAAAGTCAACTCATGCTTTATGTTGTTTTACTACGTTTATTGGGATGTGTGTTTTGGTTTTTTTTAATTTAGTTCTTTAAATCGCTCTCATTTGTCATCCATAAAAGGTACTGCTTTTGAAAAGAGGCACATATTACTAAAGCAGGGAGATACGAAATTAAATTCAAAAATTGCAGCCGCCTCTGTAGGAAGGAAATTGGGAGTACCCAAGCTGTTACTACGCTTTATTGACTAGGAAGTATCTCCATATTTTTATGACATTAATTAAAGGTTACTTCATGTGTCCTTTTGGAAATGAAATCTTGAACTTTCTTGTTAACAAAAGAGCCAACAAATAACAAGTCAGGTACAAAGAGACTAAAACTTCCCAGCAGTGCATGCTGAGCTTTCCACAGAGCCTGCAGCACAGCCGCGGGAGCACTCACCTCATCAAAGACAGCTCTGGTAACATCGCCACATCGCAGCACGTCATTGCTCAGAGACAGCAGGTGAGCAGGATTGCACGGAGAAAAGTGCATGCAGTTGACTGAGTAGGTGTGTGGAACGAAGACATGCGCTCCTTCTTCAGACTCACAGTTCTGAAAAACAATTGACATTCAATGGACAGATGCTCATCACTGTACTTGGAACCAGTACCAGTTCATTCCACAAAGTTTACTCTGCTCCCAAACTTGTGAAGTCCAACTAATTTCAGGAAAACAAAAAAAGGGAGAGCAAAAGGGAAAAGAGTAGCTTTAACAATTCAAGGTTTCGAGCTGAAATGTCTTTGCAAGACCATAAAGACAGCCTGCAGCACACGGGGGCCTCAGCCTCCCCGTCACCAGATCCCTCTTCGACAGGTAGTAACCGCAGCTGAGCAGTCTGAGCTTCTAAATTGCATGGAGCAGTTTAAACTTCTTTATAGCTGAATAAGAGTCTTGGAGCTGAATTTAGCTGATCAGCTTCCTGAAGCTGTCAAAGCAGAAATGACAGAAACTCGAGAGGTTAATGGCATTACAGAAAACAAGAAGAAAATCTGCGTGTGTGCTCATCCAGCTGGCTTGGATGAGCAGGGATCAAAGCAGAGGAAGGTTACAAGGGGTAAGTCAAGGGCAGGAATAAGGATTCTTGCTGCAGGAGTAATTAAGGCAATTCAGAAACGATGGTGAGACTACCTGCAAAGCCCTCAACAGTTTTCAAAGCACCAAATGCTAAGCTATTTTTCAGAGACTATGTATGTAAGTATGGGCATAGCAATTGTATCTCTGCCATCTGGAAAAACAGTGACTTGCTGCAGCTACCCAAAATTTGTACAACCTCAAAAAACAAATACTTGAGCACCCATTTCCCCTCACTCTCTAAAACCCACTTGTGGTATTGCTACATGGGTACTGTAATTAGATTCCTAATGTCTCAGAGGTGAATTGCAATTTTAACCCTCGCTTATAACATTATTTCAGCGAGTGATCGATTTTCTTCCACTCTGCCCCCAAAAAATACCAGTGAAACCTCTCCTCCCATTAAACCTGGGCTTGCCAAGGACCAGACAGACCTTTCAAGCAATTCTGGCGAGCCTCAATTTAACAGACACCCCAGTGTTATCTGTAAGAACAGGGAAAGTCTAAAACACCATCGCGAGCCTGACAAAATGACGCTCCAGGCTGTGCCCCATCAGCATCCAGCCTGCAGCAGACAGCTCTGCCAGGTGCAGAGCACACCAACAACTCACCACATTCCAGAACCCGATCTGCCCAGACTTGTCGCCAGCTGCCACAAAGATGATGCTCTCAGATGGATGGATAGCCATCGAACACACTCGGTATTTCACCACCTTTTTAATGTTCTCTTCGCTGAGGACCATGCTGTTCAGGCTCTCTTGGTATCTACACAACAGCAAGAAAATGTTAGCTGTTCAGGAGGAGGAAGGAGGAGAACAAGACAACACCCAGATTTTAGCTGCTGTCATCAGGTTACCTTTTCATGCCCCACGTGCGCTTTTCAGGATCATTAGCTTTCATCTACAGACAGACAGGCAATATTTATCAGAATGAGAACCCAAGCTACATTATGTTATCCAAAAATAACTAACTGCAACTAATAATACCTCACTTATCCTCATCCATGTAGCCAGTAAGTCCTCTGTCAATTTACGGTTCTCCATCTCATCTTCTGGAACCATTGGCAAAGGTCCAGCTGGAACTTGAGGCTGGAATGAGCAATTTTCATAACTCAGAACAACTAAAATTACAAACAGGGGGAATGATACTTTCCACACACCAGATATTCTGAGAACATACCTATGATAATACAATAAACATTTTAAAAAGTTATCAAAATCTTATAAAAAAGATTAATAGAAATTTACTGAACACAACAGGAAAGATAAATAGCTACCCTGTGTTTTTTCCTCTCCTTTCTGATACTCCAGCAAGGCTGATCTTCATGAACTGTACTGCAGAGATTTAGTTTTATTCTATTGCACCGCAGAAGATTTAAATTCCCATTTCTCAGAGCAATAGAATTTTTACTTGTTCCTATATAACTACTTCAAAAAGGTAGTAAATATTGCAAAGGAAAATAAACCCGATCAAAAGTTACAGTGAAATAACATTAAAAGAGTAACAGAACTTTGAATTTAAAGCTGCTCAAATCTATGGGCTGTTGAAACATACATAACGTTTTACCTCGGGACCCTCTGATCATCCAAAACTGCACCATTTCATCAACCTCAGTCGCAGAATACTGACTAACTTTCAGAGGGGACGTGGGAAGCCTGCTATTCAAGACGGTGCAGGGTGAAAGCATTTACCTTTTCTTATTGCCACTGTACAATGCACCTTCCCGCATGTCTGAAGGTTTTTACAGTGAGCCCCGCAATGACAACTATTATCAGTCAACTTCAGCAGCACCGTTTTTATAAAGCTTCTGGGTACACACACACACACACACACACGCGTCTCCCCTGACCCTTCCCCATCTTACATATTCCTCTGCTTCTGGCTGGCCAGGCAGCTCCGACATTGGAATTCCTGACGGCTCCACTCTTTGCAAGCGCATGGATCGCCGCCGGACTGTTTCATCTTCTGCCTTTTTAGGCTTAGCTCTAGAACAATTAAAACATTTCAAAATTACAGACAGTCAAGTAACATAAGTCCTCTGCCTTTAAGGACAAGACCTCAGCTTAGGTTCAGATGTACAGCTCTAACACCTTGGCCCAGGCTTACAGCCCAGCTCGTTCCCATTCACTTTAGGAGTGTTGTGATTACTTTTTCCTTCTGTCACAGCAACGAACACCACAAAGAGCACTTTGCAATGCATATGTAAGTACTGCGTTCTTATTTCGCTCGTCATACATCCTGCCACTGTCACTTCTCTTCCCAGCCCTCCTGATTTATAATTCATCCTTCCGCTCACTGATCTCATCATCTTTTTCACCTCTCTTCCATCATGTATCTTATGCTTTATTTGGACTTAAGCTCATTTTTCTGCTTTGCCTGGCACTGTTTTGGCACTGCCAAATGTCTTTTCTTCTACACTAACTGCTTACCCTGTCCCTTGCATCTAGTTCTCCCCCTCTCTTTCTTTCCCACACCTTTTCCCGTCATTTGTTTTAATCATTTAACATGTCTTTCTTTAGTCATCATGCAAAAGTATTGCCAGAAAAAAAAAAGTGCTTGAAATACCTTAATACAAATATCACAACAACCAAATTCTGTAATTTGACAAGAAAGACATTAATACTGTCATTTTCTTCCCCAAGGACGGCAGAGGGGAGGGACTACTTCATGAACTCATACAGCTTAAGATAATCAGTTATTGGGATTTAGCTTTATAGGGAGACTCCTCACTAGCTCTCCCTCTTCACAGTGCCAGGTATGTGCAGATGGAAGCACTCAAACATCTAACACACAATGAAGGAACAGCGATACGGATCTCATATACAGTTATTTTACCTTTTGGTGACATTAGACTGTCTTTTAGTTGCAATTTTTTGAAGTCTTGCAGCTGACTTGAAGAGAAAAAAAAAATTTAAAAAATACATAACAAGCATAAAAGATTAACCTGGATAAAATACAATTTTCTACAGGCTGCAGTGAAGTATATTCTAATTATTTAGAACAATAATAAAAGGAGATTTTTAAGCATCAAACTGTGTTTTGTCTGCTTTGCCTCCATGTACCAGCAAGAATTCCCTGATTTCTCTGAATGGCGTGCAGGAGCACAGCACAGTCTGGATGTTCTGTAGCCTTTTTCTTTACGGAACAAAGAAAATATTCTAGAAGCTATGCACCAGACACAGAAAGACCTTTAAAGTAGCACCTGCAACCATTCAGACTCTTCTCCATGACCTTCTGAAGGCAGGTGTTTAGTCCCTTTGGGCTCCAGAACAGTTTGGGCATGTCCGGCTAGGACCGCTGCTCCACTCCTGCTCCAGCCAAAGCAGCACGAACCCTGGCACGAGATTTACCTGCTCCTGGGGTTGGGCAGCCCACACTGGCCAGTGCTAATGGCAACCGAGATGGGTATAGCTCCTTTTGCTAGCCTTGGCTACTCTGCGGCCAGCGCTGTGACTACCACCAGCCTGCCTAGTCTCTGCTGACCTCTCTGAAGGGAACGGGAAGAAAATGAGGTATTTTTACTCAAGTTTCAGTCTTGGTGGTAAGGAGTCTTAGTGCCTACTAGACAGGCCCAACCGTGTCTTGCAACCTGGGACGACGAGCAAGCAAGCAAGCACGGAGCCATCCAGGGAGGTAATGCACTCGCTGCTGCTAGAAAATGGATAGATCATGAATTTAAAAAATAAAAAAAAGAGAATTAAAGAGTATGGGAAAAAAGGGTAAAGATTTGGACCTACTCACGTGACAGCATTTGAAATTTCACAGCCTTAAGCTTCTAGACAACTTCTCCAACACAAGAAGAATTACAGCACCCTTATGTCCATGCTATGGCCCAAAACAGACAGGATGCGGGGAAGGACTCCAGCAGCAGATGCCCTGCAGGCGCTTCCCAAGAGCCTCTCCCGCACAGGGCGGTGAGCTGAGCCATCCCGACAGCCCCAGACCTGCCACCCAGCGCCTGTCAGATAACCAGGTAACCTGCGTGCGCTGCGTGTGAAACACAAGAGCCCAGTGGCCCTGCCGGGGAACGCCAGTGCCCAGGTAGGGCTGGGAGCACTCGTTACACAAGGGAGCGGGACGCTGCACGTACGGCGCTCACGCTGCCCAGAACATACACACGAGCACCTCCACGTGAGCGTTTCACCCATGGGTCACCTCACCTGGTGCTGCGGGGTCTGCAGCTCTGGGACCACACGCACTAGTGCAGCTGGATGCTGCTGGTACGGAATACCGCAGGAACAGAGCTTTGCTTTCTTCACCTTTTGTAAGTTTAACTAATGACTTCCCCTCTTTGGAAAAAGCTAGCAAGTAGCACAAAACCCCCATTTGTTTTATCCAGTCAGGGCAGTCCTGATGTCTCAGGAGGTTTTTGTGGCTTTCCTCACACACCTGCCACTGTTGGGAAGGGTTTCACAACGAGAGGGATGACAGTACAATTATTACACCTGGAGAGCGCAAAGATGCTACTTAGAATCTGTACAAACCTCATGCAGTTTTAGAGAAGCAAAGAATTTAGCATTTTCCGTAATGTTCTTTAGTCTTTTCCTTTCATAAGCTGACAACTGTGAGTATCCATCCTACAAAAAAGAAAATCCAGTTACTCTTCATCGTACAGTTACACTGCCTGCAAAAGATGTCCCAGGCTTCTGGGAAGTGAGTCTCTAAATTGATTGCCTGAATTATTTAAAAGTGGCTCAATGTATTTGTAAACAAACAAAAAACCATACAAACTGGGGTGACCTCCATCAATACCAAAACTTGTCCATGTAAGTACTAGCTTGCACTGCAAAACCTACTGCTAGCATTAATTCTACAAAAAGGGTCAGTTCATCAAAACCCTGCTAGAACAAAAATAATACTGAAGTGCCTCAATAAAGAACTTAAAACTTCAGCCACAGAGCAAACATTGCACATAAACAGAATACAGCCTCATTTTTATCTTTTATAGAGGAGAACAGCTTGAGAAGTTGAAAGGATGATTTAAATATAAATGAACATTGACAGAACTTTCATATCTTAGGACTGCATTCATCCATAAAAACATCTGGATGATGGTTATCGACAGCTTAACACACGGGTGCTTTTGCTACGGGTTTGGTATGCTCTGACTGACAGCAGGGGTGTTTTTTTCATCCCTTAGACATTCTGATAGGCTAAAACAGAGTTCTATACTACCACTCAGGTTAAAAAGAAAAAAATAAATTACATAACAAGGAAAAATACTTTCAAAGTTTTACAAACACCATAAACGTGTGTCTGGGGAACTGCAAAGCCATCATGGTCTTCCCTCTGCTGCAGCCAAGGGGCAAACAACCCCCGACGGACCCGCTGCTGCTCCTGCTGCTGCTCTGGGAAGGCAGCCGGGGACCCCCCTG
>NW_010134807.1:0-9270 GCF_000699245.1 Pterocles gutturalis
CGGGTCTTCCTTTCTCCCTTTCTTAAAAAGTTTTCGTTGTTTCCTAATGCAAAGTCATGTTATAATGATACTTGAAAAGAACGTAAACATTACTTTGATAGCTAATGCAGAGAGCAGATACAATAATTTTTGGCGGGATAATTTGATGTATCTTCTTTTCTCTTTTTTTTTTTTTTTTTGCATACAGAAGTCTTTTAAAGATGTATGAAATCTGACAAGTAAATCTCCACAATGACCATAGAAGATAGCTCTTTTTCATACAGCATAATACCTATTAGATAACAGCTGGTATCTAATAATATGGAAGAGATCAATTCTGCAAACTGCAGAGCACCTGTTTCTCATTGACTTTGATAGAAGTTGGAACTACACAGTGCTTCATTTCCAGCACTCTCCAGGACTGAGCTTACCAAGGAATTAGTTTCTTGAACTGTACTTACTTACTGTCATGTTAAGGCCTCAGTCTTTTGATGAGAAGTAGCTGCAGAAGGCAGAAAAATATCTTGAGTGAAGATCATTCTGCCAGTGGTTAAAATACTTCATAGCATCACTGTGAGTACTGTACAAGAGACAATATACTGCATCAATAAATTAAAATAGTTTATCAGATATATGTTGCAGCGGTAGTGTTCTTTAATGTAAAGAAGTTTCTTTAAAAATTGTTTATAGTATTGGAAAATTCAGGCAACTGAGGGCACTTACAGTTATTACTTCTACTAGTAATGTATACTCTATTTTGCTGATAGATTGTGAAATGAAAATATTTATGATCACAAATATAAGTAGTTGTAGAAATCGTGACATATGGTATGTGTATGAAAGAAAGTCTCAAACCTCAGATCCAGTATGGTTTTATATACTGGAAAGCAAATATTTAAGCTAGAGAGAAAGAAAGAGGCAAAGAAACAGGGATAAAATTTAAAAGATAAGAACATGAGGCTGTACACAGAAACGAACATCTGCTTTGAAACACAGCTAGTTATATTTAAAGTCGAAGATATTGTTTATATAGTAGGGCTGCTTATGAAAAGGAAAACTGATGTCAGAAGTTACGAGGTCCTGACAAGCTTCTTCCACTCCTGTCACTGCCTGAGCTCCTGGGTCATCACATTCAGGGCACACCTTCAGGGATGTCCCAGCTTAGTTGCCTGGGGGATGCAATGAAAACGGCCATGTATTTAGCAGCTTTGTTTGTTTTTTTTTTTTTGGTGGTTTTTTTTTTTTTAATGATTGCAGGTTGGAATAAAATTATTCTTGCTACCTCAAAATGTCAATAGACTTTGCAAGCTTCTCTGGTGCTGCCTTTCGCAAACTGTTGAAATAAGAGTAAACTGAGGAACAGAAAACTAAAGGACTAGCGTAGCGATGGGATGGGTGGTTGTGTTTACTTTGGATGGTTGTGGAAGGTCCCACCTGGGCCCCTGCGCCCGCCTGCCCAGGGCAAAAGGAGGAGGAAGGCCAGGGGAGACTGCACCCACCCTGTGACTGTAGATCCAGCTCAGGAGTGGAAGCATACACTCTTTATTAGGCTTTGCTGTCCCTGCTTTCTGCCAGATTTGCTGTAGCCCTGGTATCTTAAATTAACTGAGTTCTTCAGGCCCTGAAAGTAGTGAAGTGCTTATAATGACTCTTGCTTCGGTATGTGCCAAAACAGGTGCCTCCACCAGCTCTTCTCCTTGGCTGGGTGAGAGCATCTGCCCTGTACTGTGGCTGCAAACCTACATGATGCCATGCCAGGTTGTCAGTCCCTCAGATGGCTCAGAGAGAGACAATCTGCTTTTCTTCAACAGGTATGCGAAGAAAATGAATATCCTTCACAGGTGGCTGGTGTCAAAAGTCCATGCACCATCACCCAGTGAAAGCACCCCACTGCTGCCCGGTATATATGTACTGCATCCTTCACTTTCTTTTGGGTGCTGAGGGAGTGGGAAGGGGTATGGCGAGGCTTCTGGGTTTTGGAAACCTGCCTGTGGGTACTTTGAAATGGGCATCAGATGGACGTGCTCCTGTGCTCCTGTATCCTTGTTTTTTGGTGTGTACGCAGCTGAAGAGTAAAAAGTTGACTTTCCTGTGGGAGAGAAGTGTCTGGTAAAATGCCTCTAGGAGATCTTGAATATTAGCCACCGAACATTTGTCTGGTTTTTTTCTTATTTAGCCTCTAATAGAAGAATATAAGTGGTGGAGAAAATAGAAATATTCTTTATTCTGTTTGAATAAGCTCTCAGTCCATCTAATTTCTACTCATTACAGGATCTCAAATTCCTTACAGCTAGTACACACACAGTTTTAACACACGTTAGTAGCTTAAAAACAAAACCCTTAATGATGTATTCTTTTTCTCTTTAGGAAACGTCCCACAGTCTGTAGACAGACTAAGGTAATACTTTGGAGCACTTGAAAGTAACCAATGCTGTATTCTCAGCTGCTGCTTGTTACTGCATATTCCTCTGTTCCTTACTCCCCATCAGAGGAATCAGTGTTTGCCCACCCGCTCCTTCCGTCTGCCTGGCATCATATGTACATTTGAGGTGCTTTCATTCTGAACCAGTTTTGCTACTTGTTCCTTGGGTTTCTGATGGTTCTTACTTTCAGTAAGTGCGGCTGCAGGGTTACTGCAATTTCTTCCCAGTGACAGACGACCTGTCAGGACAGTGCTTAAGGCTGCGAGGCCTCAGGGAGCACTGCCCTTCAGCTGTGCCTTCGTTTCTTATGTCAAAAAAGGAGTTTAGCTGGCGCGTTGTGCCATCTCTGGTATGCCTGTGTGTTGAGGCAGTATTGCCACCTCTTTGTGAAGCCAAAGCGATTGCAGTATGAGTAGGTTCTGCTGAACAGAGCCATTTATATCTATAAATATGTGAAAACACACGTGCTTCTCTCTTCATCCTGTATGGTATCGTAGAGAAGGAATCGGTGACTTATTCTGGTATTCTCTTCAAAGAACTTTCTGCCAGACACTTGGTTTGCTAATGGAATAAAACCTTAAGAGTTAAAACTTTCCTTCATTTTCTGACTTCTTAATTCTTGTGAGCACTTTGTCAACCCCCCTATTTTTGTCTCAGTTCCTAAATGCTGCCACGGCACCGGTTTTCTTGTCTAATTTTATAAACTGTTCAGCTATGCTGTTATTCACTGTTTTCTTTTAATTATGTATTCTTGTTAACCTCTTTATCCTTTCGAAGTTGCAGATTGTGATTGACATGTGGTATTAATTAAGGCATATAATTTATGACATTGGAGCTTGAAATTAATAAGTAACAATACAATTACATGGTTTGCCTAATTGTCCTTCAGTAATATCAAGATTGACACTTACTGCAGCATTCAAAGTTAAAAGCACTCAAACAGATAGTACAGCTGAATGTAATAATCAGGGAATCTATAATAAACAGATCCATTGTCAGGGACAGGCTGTTGGGAAAATACTTCTGCTGTGGCCTTGTTTTATTAAATAAATGAATCTATGTGTACAGGTCAATCTCAGAACTAAATTAAAAATATAATTTTTGCATGTTTTTTAATTGCAAATAACTTTTCTGCCATGTTTATTGATATTTCCCTTTCAAATCTCTCCTTCCACCCAGTATTTCCAACAGTAACATTTGTTCTTGTTGTTCGTATCCACATCATTGCAATTTTCTTTACATCTCTGTATAGTCATCTAAAGATTGGCAACTTACTACATTATAGGAACAACAAATTACTCTTTGTTAATAGCGTAGATTATGGTCCCTTAATTGCTGAAGGATATGAGAAGTAGTATTTGGGTGAGCGTTTGTATTGGGTTTGCGTGGCAAGGTTTTGGTAGCTGAGGGGCTACAGGGGTGGCTTCTGCGAGAAGTTTAAGATTTAGTTGTATTTCTTATTACCCTACTCTGATTTGATTGGTAATAAATTAAACTAATTTCCCCCAGTGTAGTCTGTTTTGCCCGTGACAGTAACTGAATGATCTCTCCCTGTCCTCATCTGGACCCACGAGCCTTTTTGTTATATTTTGTCTCCCCTGTCCAGCTGAGGAGGGGAGTGATAGGGTGGCTTTGGTGGGCACCTGGAGTCCAGCCAGAGTCAACCCACCACGGCATTGTTAGCAGATTTGGGATTTTGAAACTTAATTTCAAATGGCATTCTTGTTTTTAACTGCAAACTTTCTCTTGGGATCAAAATCCTTCTAATCTGGTCCCCTGACTCTGTGCTAATGCCCATAAAATTTTGACTAATTTTGTCAAAAGAAAAACATAAACACATGCTATATGTAGACAAGACATTCCGGTTGTTCTGTTTGAAATCGTTGCAGCTTTGTTTAAAGGAAATCACTAGCTTTGTGTTATTTCAAAGAAACTGGAGACCTGCTGTAAATACTTCCATTTTAGACTTTTAAGGGTTAAATCCTAGAAATCAGAACATTATGAATATGAAGACTACTTGAGTCAGAATGTTTAGACAGAATTGTTCATGTTAAATAAAATACTGTTATTGGAATTTTAGTTTCCTGCCAAATATCAGGAAAAGTAGTGCAAAGGATGAAAAAACTAAAGTGACTTCTCAAAATTTTTTATTTTGGTGAACTATTGAAATAGAGTGTGTGGAGCAACTTGCTCCAAGATCCATCAAGATCCAATATTTTCATGAATCTGGATTTGAAAGTCCTGAAAAAAAAAGTAAATTGAAAATCTTCCTCTGTATATCTGCATAGTCTGCCATAATCTTCTGCTGTAGAATGGTATAGCACAAAATATAAATAACTTGCATACAGGTCTGTGCAAACCCTGAGGCAGCAAGCTAGTGAGTGAAAGAAAGTGGTGGCGATGGGCTGAGCTGTGCTCCCCACACTTTTAGCTGTAGCTGGTTAATAGAAGAGACAAAGCTGTAGCTGATTCTATGCCTTTGTAAGACTTTGCACCAAGTTCATGGGTTTGGCACATCTCGGTCTCATACCACCACGGTTCTGGTTTCCCATGGGAAGGTCCATGGTACCACATTGGTACCCATTGGTGCCCATACCCATTGCTGGGCTGGCAATCTTCTTGCAAAGCAGAAAATTTGGCCAGTAGTGTCCCAGTCCCTTAAAAGTAGCGCCATGCCCCTAGAACTGCAGTTCTCTGAAATAAGTTGGAAGTGTGGAAAGAGTTGTTGTCCAATAGTTTTGGATCTTTGGAATGTACCTTTTAGATTTATTCCTTGCAGATAATAAAATGAAAAATGTCTCCTTGATAAAAGCTGAAAGTCTTCTTCAGTGACACACCTTGACATCTAAGGAAAACACTAAACATTACATTTGATTTGAAAGCCAGTAACATCCGTGAGATCTTGTGAAACAAGAATATGAAACAGAAGGATACTATTCCCTGTGGTGGCATTCTGCTATTTTATTTCCTATTATACTTTGGAACTACTTTTAAGAACTTGATTTTCAGAAGTTATTTTTATCTTTTTTTTGCAGCAGCTCTCAATGAGAGGTCTGGCTAAGGGCATGATTTGGAAAATCAAAGTCTAAATTATCAGGTGAAAACAGTATGATGATAGCAGGGTCTATTGTCAAATTTACTGAAGTCTCTCTTCCTAATAATAGTTCAGTACACATGATATGATGCATTGTGGGTGCCTTCCTCCAAAGCTCTGGTGCATGGGGCATCACGTAATCTGCAGTATGAGTTTACTTCTATGCTTCAAAAACCTCAAATATTCTTATAGTTTAAAAAATCGTATATGGACTTATGGATAGGGCCTTACAGTTTTTTCAGCATATTTTAAACAATGCTGGTATTTGTTTTTGAAGTCCGGCACTGGCAACCAAAGGTAAAACCAGGGTAAATTGCCAGAAAAGTCACTGCAGAGCAACCATTCTAAAAATGTAGAAGACCTAGAAACAAAAACCAACACAGCTTGAAGCAAATCTCTTGATTTTTTTTTTCTTGTTGTTGTTCTTTTCTTGGGGAGGTGGGGGGAGTGTAATGTCAGAAAAGTGAGCCAAGTTTAAGTTGCAAAAGAATTTTAAAAGAATTCAACATGCCCTTATCTTTATTCATGGGATCATTCTGCTCTGGACCGACAGCCCCACCGAAGGTAATTGAGTTCGGACTGGAGCTGGGGCACAGTTGAGCTGCCTGTGAATAAGACTGCACATCTCAATAAATAATTCTTGATTTCATTGTCATTTCATTGCAGTGCTTAAGGAAGGGTGACTTGGTTAAAACAAATGCAGATCGATTTGTCAAGCAACATGCTTCAACCTTGGGTGTCTATGCATTATGATCAATAATGTTTACAGTCTTTCTCTGTCCCCTCAAAGAGAATGTGCCTCCCGTTGAAGGGAATGCAATTCTCTTCTCCTGGTGGCATTTTATAACTGTGGAAACCCAGTTCTGGGAAGCCTTTTTATTTGATGTCGGCACAGAAATAAAAATCATCAGACATGCAAGATGTGAGTGGTCATGTGCATAGACCCCCTTTTTTTTTATAATAGAAAGAGCAGAGATCAATACGGCTCAGGAGAAGAAGGCAGCAGCTGTAAGCAGCCTTGTACTGGGGCTGTAATCCTGATGAATAATGTTGCTGTCATAACAGCAGGGATAATTTAATGCTGACACTTAGCAGCATGATAAATAGCTTGTCAGACATAGGCAGTGACAGAGTCAAGTGAAACTGCCCATGACAAGTTCTGAAATATTAATCTTCTACTAGACTGTGACTGTGCTGAAGGGGCAGCAGCGTATAGAAGACTGGGAGGGAAGAGACTTTGTAATATAAACAAATGTACTTTAGGACAAAAGGCTTTTATTGTGTAGGGATATTTCCCTTTACAAGGGCTACTATTTATGCTATTTCTGTACAGTACTCTGAACATTTATGCTTTGCAACAATATATTGTATTTTTCTGGCTTATACTCTGACATAATTTCTCTGAAATACTTCCTGTCTTACAGCTAAGAGGCTTTTTGGGTTTAGAGGTTTTTTGGGGGGAGCAACATTAAATGAAAATTTATTTCTTCTCTTTTCTTTTCCAGCCCATCTACCCTTCTTCCAATGATTTTCCCAATTTACCTAGGATCTTTATTGTGAATGTCACAAAAGCAACATGGCAGCATTCCCTATGCCAAACACCGATTGATTTACGAACTGCTTCTCCATTAGAGATGACCTAGAGTGACAGTGGATATAAGAGGAACTAGATATTTGAACCAGGCTATTTGTTTAGGTGTAATTTGCTTAATAAAGTACTATGCTATTTTGATCTTCAGGGAGATGGAGTGGTCCATGCACTACTCTGAGAATTACGTAGCAGAGACTCTTGCATCCCTTTGGAATACTCTTTGGATTACCAAGATCCCTGGTGACAGACAAATGTTCTGCCTTCATTCCAGACCAGGGTTGAAATCAATAAAATCTGAGCAGGCTGTGATGGACTTAATGAAGATAACGGCAAGATACAGCAAGCCAAGTAACAAAATTCGAGATATTGTGCATCAGCTTAGAGAGGTGCATGTGACTCTGGTGCCACATCAATACTAGCAATGGTTCAGTGGCAGCAGTAGTGAGAGATATCTTCCAAAGTTTACCCGTTTGCCGTAATCGTAATCCTATGCCTACGATTACCATCTAAAAGGTGATTGATCCCATTGGAAAGACACAGGGCCTAACTGTTGCAAATGTGCATTGTCATCTTTAAGTTAATAGTACTGTAACTTCTGTATTGAAGAGACTGTAAATTGAGCTGTCAGTGAAATGTTGGTTCAAGGTCTTATTTATTGATACGGTGCAGATGGAGGGAGGCAACAGCGTGTTTGGCTCCACAGCCAGCACAGTACCTGAGTCCCTGTATCTACCCTGACACCTTATTGGCTTATCAGCATTGAAGAAAGGTGTCTGAACAAGGTCTGAAGTGGCTGAAGGAACAATGATGTTTTACCGTGGTTTCATTCTCCAGCGCTTGCATTGGTCAAATTGCCAAGTTGTGCCGCACTGAAATCCCAGAGGAAACAAGTATGGTTCCACAAAAGAGCACTGGCAGTTGTTTGTTAAAAGGCGAGGTGAAGTCTGCAAAGACTTGAATAAAAGTTCTTAGTATAAGAACCCTTTGTTTGATTTCAAGGAAGTACAATGATTACAGATTACACCAAAGCGGACTTCAGAGCAAGTCAAACGAAATGGGATTCTGCTCTAGAGCGAAAGGGCCCTGGCTGCTTTGCCCCCATTTGGAAAAAGAGGAGATTGTGTTCTGGTTCTGAAAGCAATACAGTATGCTCTCTTCAACAGCATTAAGATTTCAATATATTTCGTTTATTAATGGTTTTAATGCAGAAATCATTAAACTGGTTGCTGAAGCTCTAAAAGTAACCATCCGTAGGTTACTGAAAGTGAAATCTTGTCACCAGGACCTGTCTTCTAAAGTGAATCAATCAGTTGTTTCTGAAGTGGCCTCCACAACAGGCTGGCCAGGCCTGAAATACAGTGGGTTAGAAAAACAGAATTATTTGACCCATTTTCCATGGAAGTGACTTTTAACTTTCAGAGTTTGAGAGATAGAGCTCTCTTGGTACCTATATTTTTTGAACATGGTGTATATATTATGTACGTATAATATCCAAATAATTTTGTGGTTTAGAGTCTGAGTCCGTTGGCATTGATAGGTGATTAAATTACTCAGGTGAAATACATTCTGAAGCTTTTGTAGCAGGATATTTGTGCTTGCCTTTTAGGCAATTCCTGTTGTCTCCATGGTGAAGAGGTGGACTATTTTGGGGTCAGCACCAGTACTAAGAGTGAGTTATTTATACTCAGCAGTCGCTATTATAAACCCGGTGTAATCAGACTTCCTCTTCTTGATTTTTAAATATATTTTTTTTTCTGTTTAAATGCACACAAACTCACAAAATAGGATCAGTAAGAAAATTCATTTAATGATTCTAAAAGAAGGTTAAAATTTTACTAAAGAGACAAAAAAGAGAATTTTAGCTTTGTACTCTTATGAGGTGTCAGATTTTCTATATGTAATGTATACATATCATAGTAATTCAGTGGATGTTTTCTGTCACCTTTTTATATAAAACTTTAATCTAAACCTTATTGTGTTGAATTCTGGGATTTCTATTCATTTTCCATGATGTATTTTTGTTCTGGTGTTAATTTTGGTGTTAGTGTTTCATGAATATTTTAAAAACACACATAAAAAAATATGTTTGGCAAACAAATTTTGAGCAGATAGATCCAGAAATCTTATTCTTTGGCCAGGTGTCGAAGATAATAATCTTCAAATACATTGCAGATAAGGCTAAC
>NW_010134808.1:0-16042 GCF_000699245.1 Pterocles gutturalis
ACTCTGTCTCAGCTGAACCCAGGACACGCATGAACTGGCATGGACATAGCAGTGTAACTGTATAACGTGACCTCAAACTTCTGAAAAACTTGTAGAAAAATCTCTGATCTGCTTTCCTCCCAAGGCAGTTGTGTGCCTGTGCCTCTGAAGCGTGCTAGTAACTCACTCAGCCAGAGAATTTTGCAGTGGTGGGCATCGCTGCTGTTTCAGAGCCAGCCAGGGCACCGTAGCTTCACCTCAGCGGTAGTAGGTGTCATCGTTGAAAAGTTCCACGTTGGACTTTGGCATTTGAGATGTGTCTGTTGTAACAGACACATTTGGTGGCCAGTAATCATCCAAGCTCTTGTTTCTGTCAGCAGTCTTTCACGCAGGAAGGTCCTAAACCACTCGTGTTATCAGCATAATCACCCGTCTCCGTGTTTCGCCTGCCAATGGGAAAGAGGGGCTGAGTTGGCCACGCTGTAGCCGAAGCTGCTGTGCTGCCAGCTGGATGGCTTGGGGCTGGCGGGAAGAAGGTGGACTCTACATCTTAGCACTGCTCCAAAAAAAGCAAAGGATGAGTACCACGCCTGGCTGCACTACCCACCCTACCCAGCTCCCTGCTGCGGGCATCCTGGGGTGCTGAGAAGCGGGGTGCTCGCCAGGACCGCCTGGGAGTGCATTGGGCAGAGGTGTTAGCACTGCTGTGCAGCCGGGGTGTAAGAGTTCACCCTGCCTTTGGAGAGGATAGCTTGGGATCTCAAAGCGAAACCCCAAATGACTACCAAGCATGGCTTTTTACCTGCCATTCTTGATTGTTGAAGGACAGGGCTAATTTTTTACATGCCTGTTTTCTTCACCTGTTTCAAGCAATGCTCTGCAGCTCCCTAGCTGGAGATCTTCATCGCGGGCTGTGTCATTTACTCATGATTTCCCCCAAAATCGAGAGCCTGCCTTGCACCTTGCTTGGTGGCAGAGCTGGGATTGCATCTCTCCATCCAGTCTGGGGAGGTACAAGTGGTTTCCCACTTGGGCACGAGAAGGTCTGGCTCTGCCTTCCCGTTCAGCGCTCCATTTCCCAGACCACCAGGAACCCTTGGTGGGTGCAGTGCAGGCAGGATTGCAGAGCAGAGGTGGGTGTAAGAGAGGGCTTCGCCCAGCCAGGCGTCCCTGCTCCGTCCTCTCAAAGACACTCCCGGGAACACCTCCGTCTAGACACCGTATGGCATCCCCTCGCTGAGGGAATTTGCTAACTCATCGCTGGCCAGGCCAGGCTCCCGTGGCAGTCTCAGCACTTCGGGATGCAGCTGTGCCCTGCCATGCATCCTTTGTGCTGGATCCCATCTGATCCTTTGTGCAGGATCGATGCAGGTTATTGCTCAACGACATCCCCTCTGCCCTCACTGTCCAGTATATATGCTTTGTGTCAATGCTTTATTTCTCATCTTTCCCTTGTTAGCTAGATGAGATGCAGAGCTCTGCGCACGCCTGTCTCAGAGGGAAGGAGAGGATGTCTGGTGCATGCTCAGAGTGATGCTGACTCTCCCGGGCTGCTCAGCCTTGCTCACGATTGCTGGCTGGTTGTCGTGCGGCAGAGGTAGTTCAGCATGAATAGAATGAGCAGAACTCATGTCACGGCAGCAGCCGCGCCGAATGTGATAAGTGCAAGGAATACTGCAGCTTAGAGAGAGATGTCTTTCTTTGCCAGTGCCATTTGCAGAGGGCAGATAAGCTTTCTGGAAGCTGAAGCTCTCTGGAGAATGTGCAGAGGGATGAAGCCTTGACTGTAAGGTCTGTTTCAGTGCTTGGCTCAGGGTATCATTGGTGGCACTGTGATACATTTGTACGGTAAACAGCTGGGGTGAACACAGCTTCAGAAAGGATCCGCACAGCTATCGCTGCTGATCGAATTAATCCCTAGAGGGCTGCTGGCAAGCAACCTAGCCTGTTCCATGCAGGGATGCTCCATTGCAGGGAAACAACAAGTTAAAGCTTCCCATCAAACCTCTCTTTGGTAGTTTCTGTTTTTCCATGCAGTAATTTTGGTTCAAATCCCCTCAGAATAGCAGCACCGCATGACAACCGTGTATTTTAGGGGGGGAAACGGGGCCTAGGCTGCTTTTCATGGGCATTGCTTGGATAGGTAAGGCTCCTGGGATCCGAGAGAGCACAAGAGCGGGGCTGGCAAATTGGCTTTCTCAAGGTCTGGTTAAGCAGCCGTGTTTGCACAGATGATGGGTCACGGCTACATTTTGGTCTCTGGAATGAAATGTATTTGTTGTGCAAACTCATATAAGGAAGAAGCTGACTTTATTAGTCAGTCTCTGGAAAGCAATCAGCATTTCTGTGACCTGTTCTTCCGTAGCTAAGAAAGAACAGGCTGAAGCAAGCACTCACCGAAGGTATGTTGCATAATTAGTGACATGTAATTGATCTAATTTATTCTTCTGTAGGAGCTTAAATACATCAGCCATCAGCTGTCAGACTGTACACAGGTGCAACGTGAAATACGCTGTTTGAATTTATTTCGTCTTAACCGTACATAAAACCTACAGCAGTTGAAGAATGCTTTATTTTTTCCTTAGACTCTAATAAAATGAGCTGTACATCCTGTACTGTGGGGCTGCCTGCGTGAACGGGGCCATTTCCTTGCTGCTGTCTGACAGCCCAGTAGGTACGAATGCAAATTCTGATCTCCTTCACTTTTCCACTTTGAATCACCATATGGAAAAGAGCCGTGGATTCCACCCCGCTGTAGAGTCATGGAAATGAGCTGTTACAAAATGGGGAAAAGGAACTGCGTCCTGTCGATTTCTGAATAAGCAGCTTGAGAATTGATGTAATTGCAAGGTGCCGGGAGAGAGCCGACAGAGAGGAGGAGTCAAGTTAGAAAATGAGTAAAAACAAGAGCGTGTTCAGGAAAGCTTAGCTCTCCTTCCTTTCCTTTTTGGCCAGATAATGTTTTGCTATTGCCAGGTACAACTTCTTTCAAAGCACATACCTAATTTATGCTGGAAAGACCTATTAAAATAATTAATTTCCAGTAATGTGCAGCCGGTTTACAAGATGATCTCTGGTTCTGTGGCAGATAATCTGATAAACAGAATATAGAAGTTTAGTCACATGGAAATAAGAGAGTTTTGTCTGCAGATGGCATACATGAGAGAAGCAGAGATAACAGGGCTGAAATTAGTTCAGAGACTTGCTTTTCTCCTGATATCTCCAGTGAACTGGGAAATCAACATACCCATCTGGGTACCCAGCTGGGCGCTCTGGCTGGTCCCTCTTGCCCTCTCTGTGCCCAGAGGAGGGACTCGTCTGGCCTGGGGAGGTGGCACAGTTATTTCACCTGCACCCCAAAGGCTTGGCTACAGTCAGAAATGTTTAGATTGAATTTGATTCACAGACTTTTTTCCTGCCTCCACCATGAGTCACATCCTATACAAGGATCTCTCCACTGGCCTTTCTGTGCAGCTGTAAAAAGGAAAAAAGAAAGAAATTGGACTCAGCTGAGCGGAGCATTGGGAAACGCCCCGGGAGAGGAGGTATTTCCTATCGTAGACTTTCTGTGGCACTCGCAGCATGGCACTACTTAAAAAGAGCATGCGAGCCGGTGTTTGGTGCGTGCAGCAAGAGGACTGACTGCTCTTGGAGGCCTTCATTTCTCAAGTCATTTGGCAATGTGTGCCTGGATCTTGGGTCTGTATATTTGAAACAGGAATTTTTTTTTTTTTTCTGGAGGCCCCCAAGCAGTGATACGGGGCAGAGGCTGGTGTTTGCAGGGAGTTTAGTGCTGCTGGTCCCTGGCTGCTGCAGTTTGGTGGAGAATCTATCTTTTCAGAGCGTTTGGGACTTTTGTTTTGCTAAAAAAACTTCCAAGCATGGGGAAGAAAAGATCTTTGTCTTTCAGCTGTGAGCAAAGAAAGCTCATAGTATATGTCTGAGAGCCACCAGACATCCCCTAGCAACCAGGCTTAATGATCCCGATATTTTGTTTCAGGATGGTAGGAAATCAGCAACTCGTACAAAAGCACTGCTGTTATTTAAAATATGAAGTTGCTGCTGGAGGTTTCTTTATGGAGAGGCCCAGAATGGGCAAACCCCATTCCTCTTGGTGTTTATAGCTTGCCTTTTAACATGGGCACACGTAGTCCTTGTGCTTTGAAACAGCTGGGACTGGGTGAGAACTGGGTTCCCGAGGTCAGGGTCTGAAACAGAGACCGAGGAGTTTTAACGTGAGGCCAGCGTGTTTGGAAACGTGCAGCCCGAGCCAATGAACTGGGAGGTTTTTGTAGAAATGTGGAGGAGCTTTCCATCACACTCTCCCTTCTCTACTGGTGAGATTTCATGTGGCTGTACGTGAGCTGACTGGCATGATTAATCACTTCTAGTGTCACTTTCCTGTGCTAGGAAGTTTGGAGACAACAAAAGGAAAATTACCGGAGCTGGCCGGCTCTTTGCAAACCCCAGGGCTGCAGTCTCTGGATGGCAGGTCTGAAAACGCATCCGTCTCCTGTGTTGTGGCAGGTACACGAAGCAGCCCAAACGGACCCTGCGGCTGTTAAAAGCTGTAATCATCTCAGCGGTGTGGCCTGGAGGATCTTTTGGGTGATATGTATCTGCCTGGCATGCTGCCATCGCTGAGAGCAGATGCTGGGACCGAACGCTGGGTCCCTGCCTGTCCCCTCCAAAGGCTCCTGCTGCGATATCGTGCTTGTCACTTCTCCGCTGTCCCGGTGGGGAGGTGAGACCCTCTGGTAAAGCCATATGAACGCTAAACAGCCTGGGCAGCACTCATCTCCGTACCAGGGAGCAGCTCTGAGGGGAACCTTAACATTTCAAAGCGGGAAAGCGAGCAGTGCCCATGCTCTGCTGTATGCTTTCCACTTGGGAGCAAAGAAGTGGCTTTTATCAGGATGGGCATCTGGCTTCGTGGCGTGGTTCCTGCTGGTAGAAGCAAAAGGGTACACTTAGAGCATTAGTGCAGAGTGGAGATGGAGCTGGACTCTGCCGTTGCTACAGAAACAGCAGTCACACAGGGTGCTTGGAGGCAGCATTTTTTATCAGAGATATGAGGTGGTTAGACACCTCCGCTTGAATGCTGCATCCGTTTGTGAGACAGCCTTCAGGAAGGACCCGGTGGGTAGTGTCCAGAGGAGAGCAGTCAGATGCCTCGATGCTGTGGTACCAAGGGATGACGGGGAGCTCGGACTTCTCTTGTCCAGCAGAGGGAAAGCTAAAGGGAGATGTTATACCCTGCATAAAGGCTAACGGAGGTGTTATGGCAGTTTTTGTGTATGGAAGAAGCTGTTGCAGGCAAAAAGAGAGTGAGCTGTTCTCCACATCGACTCTTGTAGGACAAAAAGTAATGAGTGTTTCATCAAGGGAAATTCCAGCAGGGAACTCTCTTGCCATGCGGACAGATGGCCCCAGAGTGGCATGGAGTGTCCACTGAGATGTCTGAGGACAGGTTTGCTCTGAACAGTGCTGGTTGGGGATGGATATTTGGGCTCACTGGCCTGTTCCCACCCTGTCTAGCCCTGCTGTCTGTGATTCTGCACTTTGCAGAAGGAACCTAACAGCTCTTGCTTTACTTGTTTACACAGGTAGTTTTGGAGAGAAGACTTATGAGTGGAGCTCAGAGGAGGAGGAATCGGTGAGGAAGGCAGGACCAGTGCAAGTCCTCATCGTCAAAGATGACCATTCCTTTGAACTGGATGAAGAAAAAACATCCTCCTCTCAGAGGCTGTCAGAGATAAAGAGGTCGTGGCTGTGTCTGTTGCTGGAGCTTTTAGAAAAGGAAAATCATTCCTGATGGACTTTATGCTACGGTATATGTACAATAAGGTATGGCTCCAGCTCAGGTGGCAGGTGGCTCTTCCCAGGGGCATGGTGCTGCTGCTCATTGCTCCCATGGAACACCCTAGGAACGCTCAAGCCTCTCATTGGCATGGGTTTCACAAAATAAAATAGGGCAAAGCCTTCCACAGCCCTGTGCACCAGAGGGTCTCTAGTGGACTCTTGACTTTGGAGCAGAGATGTTCACATTTGCTGCCCTGTAGGAAACCTCTGTTATAGGGGCTATCCCCCCTCCAGCACTGACATGGATGTAGCACAGAGGAAAAGTGTAAAACCAAAATGAGATGAGAACTCCAGCAACTTTTTCTGTTCCTACCTGCAGGAAGCAGTGGACTGGGTTGGAGATTACAACGAGCCTCTGACTGGTTTCTCCTGGAGGGGAGGGTCTGAGCGGGAGACGACCGGCATTCAGATATGGAGCGAAGTTTTCCTGGTGGACAAGCCCGATGGTAAAAAGGTGTGTGCTTCTCTGTTGCATAGCTGTCTGTTGCTGGCCAGCTCATTTTTCTCTTCCAGCTTTTGTAAGACTCTCTGGCCTTGTCTTAGGTGGCTCAAACGCCTGTGCAAGTTTAGAGAAAGTTTTCAATACCATATCTGTAATTTAGCATGAATGGATTTAATGCAATGAGTTGATGTGATGTCTGGGGGTCCCTGATGTGCTCTCTAGGTGCCCCTCTAACTCTGGGCATCCCAGAGTTTATTTCTCTGCCATTCCCAGGGATCTTGAATCTGAGCTCCTTGCAAACTTCTCCCCTTTCCTAGAGCAGTAGCTGTAAAATGGAATGTCTTCATTCAGGGTGGTCAAATACAATGCAAACTGGATTTTGGGGCATCCTGCAAATTCAACTTATAGCCAGGAATATTTCTGTTCATCTACTGTTTAATGAAGAGCCCAACGCCAAAGGGATACTGAATTATTCACGGTGTGATTTCTAGTGCTGGCTGAATGTGTTTTGGGTCAAGGAGGTGCAATACACTCCTGTGTTGGCTTCTGTGACATGAAGCTAATGCAGACTCAAGAAAAGACCCATCCACACTGACAGCAAGTATTTGGGGAGCAAAGCAGTTCCCTCCTCTGCGTTGGACAGCATTCATTTCGCTGCCTGCTGCAGTCATTGCACTGCCAGGAGTGACTGGGGCTGCTTTTCTCCTTTGCCCTCCACCAGTTAGAAGTCTGAGGCAGAAGCAGTGAGATTCCCAGCACGATAACGCAGCTGACATTCACGCCCCGACCCCTGTGGCATTTGAGAGTGATTTTACCTGGATGCAGGTGCTGAACGGGTGCACCCAAGCTGACGTGGAGCTTTCTGTCTCTCAGGTTGCAGTGTTGCTGATGGACACGCAGGGGACCTTTGACAGCCAGTCCACTCTGCGGGATTCCGCCACCGTGTTTGCCCTTAGCACAATGATCAGCTCGATACAGGTAAGAAGGGGGATGTCTCCAGGAATCACTTTCTAAAAGGCGGTGGCAAAAACCCAGTAGCTTGGCACCAGCCTAACACAGCAGCTAGCCAGGGCCTTTGGTGGGAGAGGCAGTGGCTGCACTGAGCGCAGGATTCACATGACTCCATCATCACAGGGAACCATCTCATCTCCTCATCTCACCCCAAGAGCAGGGCCAGCAGCAGATACCTCCCTTTGGTTCCAGCTACAAAGAGGAAAAGACTTTGATCTGCGGAACTGGGGGTGATTTTGTCTCAGTGCTGCTGGAGAAAGCTCTGGGCTAGAGGTGTTGACGCACCAGTAACCACATAGGGCTTCCTGTCCTACCATCCAGCTTTTCCTCTTGGAGGACAGCATGAATGGAGTGAAGCTGTGTCTTGGTACAGAGCTCAGCACCTTGTAAAAATGAACATGAAACATTATTTGGACCTAACAGGCTTCTGGGCTGGGGGATAACAGCCCCTGGTGCTCCAGTGCTGGAGTGTTTTGCTGTACAGCGAGCTTGTCTGTCTGTACAGCTGTGAGTGGAGCCTGTCTTGTGCTGGCATCATGGGCCAGCTGGGACTTTGGCTGTGTCCCCATGGTAATGTCATAGGCTTTAACCACACTGACACACATGCTGGTCTGAAGTACAGGCCATTCTAAGTGTTCTAAAGTTTTTTATTTTTAAATGCAGGTTTATAACTTGTCCCAGAATGTTCAGGAGGATGATCTGCAGCACTTGCAGGTAAGTCCCTTGTCCCTGCTGCTCTGCAGCACTGGGGTGCCTGGGTTACACTCCGTGCTTGCAAGCTGTGTTGCTCTGGAAAGGTGCTTTTGCATTCGGAGCCACAAAAGGGTTTTCCAGTTTCCCAACTCTCATATTGGTTCATGGGCTTGGAGGAGCAGTTCCTTGGGTTGAAACCTGTCTTGCTTACACTCTAGTAGCGTGGCTTCCTGGGGTGGTTGGTCCTTTGGCAGGGCAGGCAATGGGCCGCTTGCCAGGAGGGACTGTTCCTGTCTCTGGGACATGTGCTTTCCTCAAGGCTGATCATCTGTGAAGCTGGAAATGGCCCACAGCCATGCTTGGTGCTGCAGCAGGTGGCTGGAGGGCACGGAGAGGCTGAAGGAACCAAGGCTGTTCAGACAAAAGTGGCTGATAGGGGAGGTGGTGACAGTCTTCAGCTGTGTATGAGGCCGCTGCAAAGTGGAAGGCAGTGTCCCTTCTTATGTCCACAGTGCACGGGACAGGCTGTCGTGGGTGGTGCTGCAGCCAGCGAGGGCTAAGTTGACTTTCTGGTGCTGGTTAGAGGAGCATCAAACAGACTGCGTAGGGCAGAGAACCCACCACAGACTGTCTCGGTGTGGAGCACCCAGCACAGGTCTGCCAGGAGGGGTTTGGATACAGCTCACGCTGGTCTGTGTGTCCTTCCGTGGGACTATACTGGGGTTCCCGGGGGAGCAGAGACCCATCAGAGGCCAGGACCGACCCATGGGGCTGCAAACATGCAAGGACTTGCAGCGAGGGGCTGAAGTGACTGGTGGTAGGGAGGGATCCAGGGTAGTTAACCACGTATTGGCTGTACTCCAGCTGCTGCGAGCGTCCGTCTGCTGCTCCACGAGTAGGGGCAGTAAAAGTGCTCGTTCGACTTAAGTGACAGTGAAGCTGAAGGTAAAAGTTCCACTGTTCATGCTGTAGGAGAGGATCTTTGGATTTTTAGGAGAAGCTCAAAGAATTGGGTAGCTGTTTATAAGCCTGGGTATTGACATCTGGTGCTGGCTCAATACCGGTGACCCCTAAGGGTAATTACAGCCCTGACTGTTGGAGACAAGCAGCTAATTGGATTTTTGTGGCACACGTGTCCTGCCCGTTTCCTGGTATTACCTCTAGCTTTCTCTTCTGTTTAGGTTGTTGATTGATTTGTGAGGTAGGTTTTTCTAGGAGCTTAAGAAAAGGGAAAGAAAAGCAAAAGTCTAGCTGGAAAAATCAGCATCTGAAGAATCTTGTATCATTTCAGTCAGTAAATATTTTTAACAATAATGCCTTTTTAACATTGAACTTAACCGATGCAACTCGGATCTTTCAGTTTGGTTTTTAAGCCATTATTGTTTAACATGTTGGCCTATTTTTAGGCATCTGTGAAATACATTATTGTGCCTTTGGTTAGAAATTACAGTCCAGAGAGACTGGAGAGGCTTCAAATCTTGCTGGTAGGTTGATCTTACAGTCTTTGCACAGTGGGGGTTTGCAGGCAAAGTACTTATTTCTGAATTCATTTCCGCTTCTTCTTGGAGTGTTTAAAGAGAGCGGGGCTCCAGCAGTCCCCTGTAGCATGTGAAGTTTCTGGTTGGTGTGAAACCAACAGCAAACAGCTGATTTGAGCCATTTTTCACAGATTTGGCAGCCAAAAATTCCAGGCTTAGGTCTTTCATGTGGGGGCTCAGGATGGTGATTGTAACAGCTCTGTGTGCCTCTGTGAACCGAAAGCACCCAGCCAGCCAGTTTCTGTTCCAGCTCTGCAAATGGTGCTTTTAGCCTCGAGACAAAAACCGTCCCTTGCTGCTGTGCCTGTGGCCCACAGCCGTCTGCCTGCCCATGCAGACTGACAAACTAACAGTCCTCTTGTTCTTTGCTTCTCCTTCCAGCTTTTCACTGAGTATGGTCGGCTGGCCATGGAGGAGACATTCCTGAAACCTTTCCAGGTGAGTCCACAGGTCCTGGCCAGCGCATGTCCCTCCGCTGGAGGTGGCTTGGCCCCAAGCTGGTTGGCTTCACCACGAGGTGTCACTGCAGTTTGCAGAACAAGGAGGAGATGGGGATGCCTGGGGACTGGCTGAGCTGCAGCAAAGGAAAGGCTTTGTGCTTCATTGCCCCCAGAGAGGCTTCCAAATACATCCAACATCCCTCTTTCTTTCCTCTCTGAACCCTTGCCATCCTGAGAGCCCTGCCCAGTCCTGCCAGGTGTCCTGCTGGGCTTGGAAAGCAGTCAGGTTTGTCGTGCTTTCTACCCAGGGACTCTGCCCAGCCTTCACTCTGAGAGGTTTGAATTTGGCTTCCCCGGGAATCCCTGCTCCTGACAAAATGAAAGGATGAGGATTAGCTCAGAGCCCTCACGAGCGACAGCAGAGCCACGGGAAGGCTTGGTTTAAGTGGGGTTTTAAATTCAAATAAGGGACATCTGTTCGCCCTGCTGCTTCCCAACCTGTGAAAGCTGGTGTTCAAAAAAGGGAGAGTGTCGGGCAGAGGAGAGCTTGTTCTGCACACCAGAGCTGTGAGCAGCTGGGAGAGTGGTGGGATGTGACAGCCCCTAAGGTAGGAAAGGGAATATGAACAAAAAGAGACAAAGAGAACGCAGAGGGGCAGAAGGAACCCATGACATGGCTATGGCAGCTCACTAACGCTCCAGTCCTTTAACAGATCACATAATGATTTCATACGGCTTTGATTATGGCTGCACCAAGTCCTGTGCACCTTGGAGGCTGGGAAGGTGGTTGAAGAGGTTTCGAAGCTTTTGGGGGTCTTTAGGACCAGGTGTGGTGCAGGGAGCAGGGCCCATGGGGACGGAGGGAGTGATGCTGTGAGGTCCCCATGTGTCCTCACACCACAGGGCTCATTGCATGATCAGGGTGGTTAAATGGAAGGAAAACACCTTCTGTGGGGCTCTGGTTTTGTCCTGTACAAGTAATTTTTTTTTAACAGCTGCTCTTTGGCAGTCCCAGTGGCTTGGTCCAGCTTCCATCTGGCATCCAGAGTAGGTTAGGTGGTAGCTGGATGGGGGTTTGTGAGCTTCCCAAAGTGGAAAAGAGCAGAGAGCAAAACATGCTGTAAAAATGCAGAGTAATTAGGAATGGGTTACAATTATTTTACTTTTGCCTTCCAGCATAAAAAGAGAATTGCCGTCCTCACCACCATCCTGGAAGGCCTGAGGTGTTTATAGGGTGCCTGTGGTCAGGAAGTGGAAATAAAATTAAGAGGTTAAAAAATACAACAAATGGACAAATGGAGATTTTGGGGAGCTTTGAGAGTCTATTGGATGCTGGCATGGGCAGATGGCTGATAAACGATGTGAGAGTTACCAGTAAAAATATATGACTTGTAGTAGCAAGAGCTAGGAGAAAACTGTAACATGGTACAGCAAAAAGCCAGACATCAAATTCCTGTTCTTTATTTAAAAACTATCAGGATAATGTAGCCAAATATTTCAGTGAAAGTGAAACGCTTCCTCCTCCACCAGTAAAAAGGAGGCTGTAAGGGGAAACTTCTAAATATGCTTAAGTCATTAGGACTGGATAATAGGCTCAGATTTTACCAAGGACTGTAATTGCTGTCCAGTCACACAGGTTTGTGGATAGCAAGTCTTGTCAAACGTCCCTATTATCTTTAAAAGACCACGAGTTTGGCTGATAAATGTAGCTGTCACCATGATACGTTGCTGTCTGTAAGCCTTATCTCCCTACGAGGCTGGTTAAAAGCAAGTGAACAACACACCAAGTCAGCATTATCTGTTTGAATCCATTGTAAATGGATTAAAAACTCATTAACTGATAGATGACAGAGCACGCCGAACTGATCTTAATTAGCAATCATCATCCTTCTGAAGCGTTTCCTTGGGGCTCCCCCCCCGGGGTCTCTCTGATGCGCTATCATCTTCATTAACGATCTGGGGAAAAATATCAAATAACTGGTGGTAATCCTTGCAGATGTGACAAAATTTGGCAGAAGGATCGATGGTGATGTGGCCAGGTGAGCAGCAGAGATCTGTCCACACCGCAAAGTGGGCTTGCTCCTGCAAAGCACGTTTTTAAAGACAGCAAAGCATTTTTATTAGGAAGCAGAAGAATGGTAAATAAACTGCTTTTCCAGTGGGGAGGATGGGGCAGCGTGCAGCTCAGTGTCTGCAGCTGAGGCTGGACAAAACCAGAGGAGCACACTGTTAATGAGGGGACAATTTGGTGGTTAGGGTGGGGTTAACGAGACGTGCAGGGGCTTCTCTGGTAGCTGCAGGCTCTAAACCGAGACAGCTCTCTTTGCAGCAGAGAGTCTACAGCTTGAGTTGCTTGGGTGAGGTTCCAGGTTAAGTCAAACAAACTGAACCTCTTTTGTCCTTAAAATATATAAATCTGTAAAAAGGAGGCTTTGGAAAACAGCTCCTATAGGAGAGTGCTGCCAAGCTGGGAGTGCAGAGAAAGTGTCGATAGCGAGCCAGTTGCGCTGATCCTGCTGGAAGGGAAGTAAGACTTGGCAATGGAAAAATTAACATTTCCCTTCGGCTGCCTCCTCTCCACGGCTCCATCCCACCTCTTCAGCACTTGCTCTGCCCCACGCACCCTCGCCAGACGCCGGTCCTGGTCACGATGCTTTAGCAAAGGCTGCATGCTGCCTGGGAGTTTGCGAGGCTGGAGGGGCTGAGGGTGGCTATGAGGCTTGGTAAAGACAGCACGTCTGGAACAATCTTGCTTAAGAAAAAAGAAAATAATTCCAGAGTCAAATAGTGCAAGGCATGCTTAATGTGTTTGTGGAAAAGTCCTAAACATGACCATGTCTCCGAAGCATCTCATGGTCTTAGAAAGAACAGCGTGTCCTGAACAGCTAACTGGGTGCAGTCACTGCGGCTTGCTGTGCCGGTAGGAATGGCTAACTCACTGTTCTCTCTCTTGTTTTAACCTTTCCTGATGTTTTATGGAAGAGGAATAAGGAGGGGAAATCTATTCTCTCCCTCCACTAAATCTTTGTTCTAAACACAGACAATTTTTAGAGAAATTCCAGCGAAATGGATTCCACTTGCTGTCCTGCTTATTCATGCGCACCCCAGCCAGACCCTCCTGGGCTTCAGTGTTCAGGGCTTCCCCCTCCAAACCCTGTGTTTGTTACATGGGATGTAGGTTCCTTGCACAAATGAGACACTGGAGACAGGATTTTTTCTGAAAACATTTTTTTTTTAAAGATTAAAAGTTGACCGTACTGGTATTTATTTATTTCTTGCATAGGAACTTTGAATGCCTCAATAACGATTACAAAAGCCAGTGATTTCTTATTCCCCCTCGTTAGCCTGCATCTGCTTCTCATTAAAAGTCTGTCTGGAAGGCTGCCCAGTGAAAAAGGCTGAAAAAATGAGCCTGTAAAATTCCCATAGGATGGAACTAAATGCGGCTGGAATTAGGGAGCGCGTTGCCTTTTGTCCTGCTTAGCAAATATCTCTTTCTTGTTTTGCAGTTTAAATGCTTGATGCTATTCTTCAAGCTGGGGAATCAAAGCACCACCCAGCGAACCCGCAGAGCAGTCCTGGGCTTGCTCCCCCTTTGCTCCACACGTGCAGCGAGCCCGCGCGGTCTCAGCGCCACGCTGGGATGGCCCTGCACGGGGGGGTCTTTCCACCAGTACGGGTGTGGGTTGCTGCTGGACTGGGCAGAGACTCGGGGCCAGGTCTTGTTGTGGTGTGAAGGTTGGGGTGAGGGTGCAGGGGGGGGGGAAAAAAAGGGCTCCGACGGCTGAGTGTGGTCGGCTGCTGTGAGTGGTGGCAGTGGGGAAGGGGGCCCTGAACTCCCATGTGAGCCCCTTTTAGGTAATGTACAGCAGAGTTAGCCACTCCTGGCCCCGTGATTAGCAACAAATAACAGCAATGCCCTTGAAAGATGAATTTTTCAAAGCTGGAGCAGCTGGTGATTTTTACTCCCTTTGACTGACCCTGTTGTGTTTCTGTCTCCATTTTCTAGTCCCTTATTTTCCTGGTTCGTGACTGGAGCTTCCCGTATGAATTTTCCTATGGATCTGACGGTGGCGCAAGATTTCTGGAGAAGCGGCTGAAGGTGCGTTCTTTCTCATCTGGGTTCATTTAATGAGCAGTGCTGGCCTGGGGGTACGATGTGGGCGATGAGAGCGAAGAGGCAAATCTGGAACATGACCCAGGGATGATGCGCTGCCATCAGCTGCTTGGGTGGAAGGGCCACGGAGCATGAGGGTGAGACCTTGGTCGGGGAGACAACTCCCCTGGAGAGTGTCATCCTAGGCAGGGAGCAGGGAATGGGGTGCAGAGCACCGGCACTGGGGAGGGTTCAGCTGGGTGGCCACAGCACTGGCCCTTAGGTGTGAGCTGCAGTGTGCAGAGGTGCTGGTCACGGTCACACTTTTCCAGTGGCTTGAAAGAGTTGGGGGTGTGCAGCCTGGAGAAGAGAAGGCTCCAGGGAGACCTTCCAGCAGCTTCCAGTGCTGAAAGGGGGCTACAGGAGAGATGGGGGGGGCTCTGGATCAGGGGGTGCAGGGACAGGACAAGGGGAATGGTTTGAAGCTGAAAGAGGGGAGATGGAAATGAGATGTGAGGAAGAAATGTTGAGATGAGTTCTGAGGAAGAAATGTTTTCCTGTGCGGGGGGTGAGGCAGTGGCCCAGGGTGCCCAGAGAAGCTGTGGATGCCCCATCCCTGGAGGGGTTCAAGGCCAGGCTGGATGAGGCTTTGGGCAACCTGGGCTGGTGGGAGGTGTCCCTGCCCATGGCAGGGGGTGGCACTGGATGGGCTTTAAGGTCCCTTCCAACCCAAACCAGTCTGGGATTCTATGATTCTATGAAAATCACAGAAGAGGCATTTTAGGAGGCTGAATTTCTTTGCCACGTTCAGGGGAGGGCTGAGGCTGCCTAGCCCAGGCTCCTTGGGGCTCTTTTGCTGGGAGCAGCTGGGAGAGGCGTTGGAGATGGGAGTCAGCAGATTCCCTGGAGACCAGGAACGATGTGTTAGTAATAGGTAGTTGTACAGTAACACTGATAGGCAAGGGCTCCGCTGGGATTAATCAGGAAATGCATGGGTGATTGGGTAGTGCAGAGACCTAATTAAAGGGGAGACAAGAAAGGCCCTAGTGGGAAGTCCCAAATGTTTTTGTGTTCCAGTCATACATGGCCGTACACATTTTCCAAATGATAATAACATGTCCCAGGGCGTGTGGTCAGAGATACCCTAGTTCCTTGGTCACTGGAAGAACCTTGTCTTTCTCCTCAGGCGACATACCCCTACGGGATGTCCTTCTTTGTTGCTTTTTCCCTGCTGTAAGCAGCCACAGCATGGAGTACCCCGTGCTCCTGCCAGCACCGCTGGCCCGGTGTTACCAGTGTCCCCATCAGAAGGAAGCCCACTGACCCCAAACTGGTCTCTCGCAGGTCTCAGGAAATCAGCACGAAGAGCTGCAGAACGTCAGAAAGCACATCCACTCCTGCTTCACCAAAATCTCCTGCTTCCTCTTACCTCACCCGGGCCTCAAGGTTGCCACCAACCCCAATTTCGATGGAAAACTGAAAGGTATGAAGGCAAGGGTCTGGTTTTTAAGCTGATACCCTGATGCCCTGGCAGACTCTCCCGCTGGTTCCTGAGACCTCTGTGAGTATTTTGCATGAAAAAAATTCTGGGAGAGGAGTTGGATCCTCCTCCCAAGGGCGTACACGCGCTCGGCTCGTTCTTCTGAGTCCAGCAGCTGCCTGTTCGTTGCCAGATGCTTTTTAGACAGAGGTATTGTCCGAAAAGGTGTGGGAGGCCAAAAAGGTCTGGGAGCCGCTGGCAACAAGCATGGTGAGGCCAGGTGGCTGCTAGGTGAACAGGGAAGGGCAGGGCTGAGATAGGAAGTTATGGACACGATGTTAAGCCTGGAATTAACTCCTGTGCCTGATTTGCAACTCAGCACAGATGCAGAGAGGTTGCTGCAAGGCAGGCTGGTGCTTGCGGAGGGTGGAAGGCCGGTTACACGTGCTTTCAAGGGAATGTTATTTCACCTTGAAAAACTCCAGGGAATATTTAATCTTC
>NW_010134808.1:16056-21858 GCF_000699245.1 Pterocles gutturalis
TCCCTAAAGGGCAGACTTTGTTTGAGAGGTTAAAAAAAAAAAAAGGGAAACGTAAAAAAAGCCGTGATAAGGTTCTCCACCCTGAAAGAAGCCACACTCTGCAGATTTTTTTAGTTGTTTTTTGTGGACCACCTGCTTGCCAGCATCGCTGGTTCCAGGCTGCTTGCAATCTTAGCAATAAACTGTTCCATTAGTCACTTAAAATAAATTAGCAGGCAGAAAGAAGTTACTTTTTCTCTGTTTTTGCCTGGCTAGTGATCAGACTTGTTCTGGCAAACTCTGTGCCAACCAGCGAGCAGGACAGCGAGCCAATGGGGGGGAGATACACTGCTGGAAACTGCGCTGATCTCTGCTAGTTCCCCCTTCATTTCAGGTGCTGAGTATACTGAGCGAGTGATTCCTGCAGAACTGGCACCGGAGTTGGCAGCAGCTTCTTGACACCATTTTTCTTGTTCCCTTTTTGTTCTCAGATGGAAGAAATGTGGGGAGACTTCCCCTCTCCCCTTACCTCCCAAACACCTGGACGTTGCATTGTTTTTTCTGTCTCCAGCCTTGTGCGCTCTAATGTAAATGGCAGAAAATGGACAGCAGACACTATGAAGCCATAAGAATGGCTGTTAGGAAATGAGTCTGCCTCTGTTGAAGTGACACGAGCAGCCCACAGCTCTCTGCTTTGGCAGTGGGGACGGGCTGGTAGGAGCAGAGATCGTGTCCGTTCCTGGTACCTGCACCACGGACACCTGATGGTGCAGCGTACACGGAGAGTGTACATTGAGACCGTGAAGCTGCTTTGTGGATGCATGCACAGCTGTATATTCTGTCCGTGGGTGAACAACTTAACTCGGGCCGTGATTGTTCCTGAGTGCTCACATCACCAAATTATAGGGTGTCAGAGTCTCTGGCTTGACTCTTGTTTCGTGCAAGTGGACACTGAAGCCCAAGTCTGCCAGAGGACTGGTACTGATGACCTTGGGTTTTGTTTCCAGAAATAGACGATGAGTTCATCAAGAACTTGAAGATTTTGATTCCGTGGCTTCTTAGTCCTGAGAGCCTGGATGTGAAGGAGATCAATGGAAACCATATCACCTGTCGAGGCCTTGTGGAGTATTTTAAGGTATTGCCTTACTTAAGAGAAATGGGGTTTGTTAATCCATGGCATGCCTGAGCTTTGGCTGCAGTTAAAGGGGAAAGCAGCAGCAGGCAGGCCAGCACTCGATGGCTGGAGGAAATGTTCGTGGTCTAGCTGATAGTCCTGCCTCCCATCGCTGCAGAAAGTAAACACCTTGCTGTCACATATTTGGCCACACAGTGAGCCCAAGAATGGGCAGGGCTGGTTTCCCCCCCTCCCCAGAGAGCTGAGGACCAGAGGGAGGTAGACTGAGGGCTGTATTCCCATTGCCTTTGGAAAAAGCTTATTTTTGTTGTCATGACTACTGGGACGTAGCCTCACCACCTACTCTCCAGGGCTACCTAACTCTGGCTCCTTCTCCTTCACCGAAGGACGGAGGTAGGTGCAAATCTGATGGTAGTGTAAGTGGTGGAGCAAGAGCCTTGAGCGACCGACCCAGGCCACCCAGGGAGTCGACCTCGAGCCACGTTACGTAGCGTTTTCCGACAGAGCATCCCCTGCCGAGGCCGTCTTGTGCCAGGAGCGTCCTCCTTTTCTGTGCTTTCACCATCCTGTTGAAGCCGTGTCTGTAACTGGGTGGGGGTGTTTGCGTATTGCTCGTGTATGCTGCAGTCAATGTGATTGCATTTTCCGTGCGTTGTTTTTTGCAGGCATACATAAAGATCTACCAAGGGGAAGAACTGCCACACCCCAAGTCCATGCTGCAGGTACGTGAATGTGAGCTGTCAGCTGGCAGGCGCTCCTGCACTGGCATTACCACTGATTTCCAGGTAGTTGTCAGAAGTATCCAGCTAGCACAGCAATTCTGGGATTTTATTTCAAATGCCTTATTGTAACAACCCAAGAAACAGCCCTCTTGGAATTATTTGGCAGCCACAAGTCCGATGTGGCCCAGCAATTGCGACAGCACGGCTTGTGTGCCTCGGCCGGGCTGTGGTGACACACAACATCAGCCAGCTTAGCTGAAGTATTCCCCCGCAGGTAAATAACGTCGCCTTTGGCTGCGGTGGGGCCGCACACGGAGGTGACACAGCCCCACACGTGCGCAGCGGCTGCTGGGCTGCTGAGCCAGATGGCTTTGCGGGAGGTTGCAGCTGTAGCTGTTTACATATGACTGAGCCTTTTATCTGTTTTCTTGCTGGTTTCCCACAGCCGAAGCCAAAGTTTTCGTTGCTTTGGCTTGGAGGGCAGGAATCCTTCTCTTCATGCAGGCTTTTGCCTGGAGGGATTGAGGAGACTGGATGTGTAAATAGGGGATGATCTTATTTGGTGTTGGTCAGAGCTGGGGAGAGTCCGCTTGGCTAAAACACGGGAGCTGTTTAATTCTGGATGCCTGCGCCAGAATACCGTCCATGTCCTGGCCGTGGGTATCCAGGCGGCCAGTGGCTGATCCTCTCTGCGATTACACTTCTTAACTCTGTGCAGCTAAACTTTGTACCCCTCTTGCCTTTCTTGCAGGCCACAGCAGAAGCCAACAACTTAGCAGCAGTTGCCACTGCCAAAGACACCTACAGCAGGAGGATGGAAGAGGTAGGTGGTGCTTAGCACCTCGTTTCACAGTGCTCGTGTCTCCTGGCTCTTCTGTCCTCATGGGGAAACCTGGTAGAAAACATCCTGCATGGACTTGGCCAGGTCTGCTTATGGTGCTGCGTGTTCGGGGTCCCAAGGAGGGTCTGTCCTGTGTTCGTGGTGGAAAAGTGGCTTTGTCGCAGGCTGGAGGAGAGCGATGCCCCATCCGGGTATCACGGCAGGACCGGGAGGGTGACAGACAAATGGTCACCGTTTGATCTGGTGGCAGCTTTTTCCAGAGCACACCCTGCTGAATTTGAACCCTCTTCCCAGAGTTCCCCAGCGTGGGTGAATGCAACCCAAAAATGGGATTTAGTGGGGTGGCAGCGCTGCGTGACCGTGTGACCTGTGCTGTGGCTGGTGCTAGTTAGGGGACAGAGTCGTTACAACTGGCTTGGCACCTGCGTCCTGCCCTGACAGCCCAGCTCTCAGCTCTGGGGGAGGCACCCTGGATCAGGGGGTGCAGGTACAGGACGAGGGGAAACGGTTTGAAGCTGAAAGAGGGGAGATTGAGATGAGATGTGAGGAAGAAATGTTTTCCTGTGCGGGGGGTGAGGCAGTGGCCCAGGTTGCCCAGAGGAGCTGTGGATGCCCCATCCCTGGAGGGGTTCAAGGCCAGGCTGGATGAGGCTTTGGGCAACCTGGGCTGGTGGGAGGTGTCCCTGCCCATGGCAGGGGGTGGCACTGGATGGGCTTTAAGGTCCCTTCCAACCCAAACCATCGTGTGGTTCTATGGTTGTGATGTTTTAAAGTGAAGCTCAGACCCCAAGCCTGTCTCCAGCCACTTCCAGGCTCCCGCTCTGTTCACCAGGATGGGAGATCGCTGCCTGTTGGCAGCAACGGGAGGTGGAGCTGTGTGGCCAAACTGCCTGTGGACTGCTCTGGGCTTTAAAACTAATGTGTCCATACTCTGAGGCAGAAGGAAAATGCTGCGGAGTTTCCAGCACTGGAAAGTGCTGGGGTTCAGGGTCCTGCCAGTCAGTGTAGCTCAGCCATCCGTGTTGCCCAAGATCCTGGCGAATTTTGTAGGGGAGCTGTGGGATGCAGGTTCCCAGTTCAGACACCCACTGCCCAGTTTTACCCTGCACCTTGCAGAGCTGTCCCAGGTGGACAGCACAGTTGTGGAGGTTTTCCTGCAGGATCTAGCGATCTGTGCCAAACAGGAGCCTGCCGAGCCCTGATTCCAGTGCTTTGCACGGCAGAGCAGCGCGTGCCGAGGTTTCTGGAGTGATGGGACACTGTTTTCTGCGCAGGTCTGTGGTGGAGACAAACCCTTCCTTGCACCCAGTGACCTCCAGAGCAAACACGTGGAGCTGAAGGAGGAGGCTGTGAAGCTGTTCCGCGGGGTGAAGAAGATGGGTGGGGAGGAATTCAGCCGTCGCTACCTCCAGCAACTGGAGACTGAGATAGATGAGCTCTACATCCAGTACATCAAGCACAACGACAGCAAGAACATCTTCCACGCCGCCCGTACCCCCGCCACGCTCTTTGTGGTTATCTTCATCACTTACGTGATAGCTGGAGTGACCGGCTTCATTGGCTTGGACATCATAGCCAGCCTGTGCAACATGATCATGGGCCTGACCCTGATCACGCTGTGCACCTGGGCTTATATCAGATACTCTGGGGAGTACAGAGAACTGGGCGCAGTCATAGACCAAGTGGCCGCAGCGTTATGGGACCAGGTAGGATAAAGAGCTTTTGATTTAAAACAAAGCCACAAAAAAAACCCCAAACCCCACCCCACCCCACCAAGTTCTTAAGCGTTGAGTTTCCTGGGTTTTTTCCTCCCTTTTGAAATGGGTTTTGCATTTAGGGTTGTTAGATGCTCCGGCTGGTTGTGATGTGACCAGCGAGAGAAGGGAGACCCGTCTCACCCATTCTCTTTTGATAGCTTCTTTATTTCCAGACAACATGGGAGGGTCTTGGTTGGACCCCCATGTCAAACAGAACACCTCTAAAATCTTAAAAATGGTCACGGTGAGAAAACACCCCCCCCATGCCCCCTGCACTGCTCTGCCCGCTGTCTGAACAGCACCCAGCCCTGGCAAGGTTATCTCGCAGCCCGCGGCCACAATATTTGTAATTTTTAATTTATTTTTTACTTCCCCTTTCCCCTTCTGCAGCAGCCCTTTCCTCTCCCCATTCCCGAGCAGACCCTGCAGGCTCCCGCTGCCCCACTTCACCCCATCCAGGGGAGCATCCTGCGGGGACGCAGCTGCAGAAAAATGGCTGCAGTGGGCTGGCAGAGCCAGAGCGAGCTCCTCGTTTGGCCAGCCCTCAGAAGGAAAACGCAGCTGCAGGTTTTATTTCTGTGATGCTCCAAGGCAGAAAGAGCCATTCCTGGCAGCTTTTCATCCACCAGCAAGTTTTTGATCAAGAGTGACCCTGTTTGCTTCCCGTTACTGTGCAGAGCTGCAGCGGGAGCTGAACATCCAGCTTTGGGGGGAAAAAAAAAGACGCATTTATTGTTCATTCCTTCATCCCAGAGCTGGGCAGTGGTGTTGCTCAGCTGGGCTGCCTTTAAAATAAGGCGGTGTGAGAGGCTGCAGCCCATCGCCCGTGTCCCAGGTGGGTTCATCCTGTCCTCAGCAGCTGAGCATCCGCGGTAAACCCCTGCTGCCGGTGCGGTCGGTGCCCGTGCCACGGCCGTTTGCTTGGGGACCCTTCCCTGGTGCCTTTGGGAGATGCTGGCCTCTTTAAGCCCAGTATTTGCCTGTCCCTGTGCAGGAATTAGCCAGCGGGGGGGGCTTAAGCAAGATCAGGATGTACTGGGAGGAAGCCAGAGACGCTGCCTGCTTGCAACCTGCCCAGCTGGGAAAAAATAAAAGAGGTTAAAGTGCCCGTAGCTGTTCCTTGGCGCCCGGCTGGTCCCTGCGGGCTGTGTGGGATGGTTTTCCAACTGAAGGGAAGGTTCTCCACTCTGCAAACGGGCAGTACTGGTCCTGCAGCAGGCACTGGGGCTGGGGCAGCGTGACTCTGCCCGAGTGTCGGTGCCCCAGGTGGGGTCAGAGCGCTCGTGGCTCTGTCCGGTGCAAGTGCTCGGTGTCCTGTGGCAGCGGGACCGGCTGCAGGAGGGGTGGCTGGGTCCTGCAGGAGGGGAC
>NW_010134808.1:21870-42585 GCF_000699245.1 Pterocles gutturalis
TACGCGGCGGCGGTGGCCCCAGCCAGTGGCTGTGGCCAGAGGCGTGAAGACCGTGCGCTCCCGTGGGCGTGCATGATACACAGAGATGCTTTTTTCTTTTTCTTTCTCCCCCTTTTCTTCCCAATGCCTCTCCCCAGGGAAGCACGAATGAGGTAAGTCCCTCTTGTTCTCCCCATCTCCCCGGCATGCAACTCCGCGTGGCTCCCGCGGGCAGCCGAGCCACGGGCTCCCGGGGAAAAACGTCTCAGACCCAGATGTGCATTTCCGCCGCGTCGCTGCCTTTGGGACCACAGGCTGCGGCGGCTCGGCGTGGCGGCTGCCATCCTGACCCTGCACCAGGATCCAGATGATCCCGGTGATCCAGATGCCTGGGGAAGGGGTTAAACGTGGGCGCTGCGCTCCACGCAGGGCTGGAAGCCAAGTGGAGGGAGAGCTTGGGACAGAGAGCGTGTTTGTGACGATGGGGATTTTCATCTTTCTCCCGTCAGTCCTGGCTGGGGATGTTCCTCTGGCGCTCAGAAGTCAAACGGAAACACCGGTTTGTTTTGGAGCACCGGGCATGGCGCAGCCCTTGGGCTTGGCGAGGCCTCTGTGTGCGGCTGGAAGCGGTGTGTTGTGTTTTGGGCAAAAAACACCCTGTGCTGGACTGAGGAAGCCGAACACAGAGCCCAGGAGGCAGATTTGCTCTCCCTGGCCGAGCACAGCCCCTCTTGCCCGGCTTGGAGCATCTCCATGGGGAGCCGGTCCCTGCCCGAGGTGGTGCAGCCCACAGGGAATCCTGGGGGACAACCACCAGCCGCCCTCGATGGCCGGGCTCCTGGTGTCACCAGCGCCATGGGGACACAACGCTGAGCTGGGGGCCAGGCCAGCTGGATCTTTAGGCAAAGCCTCGTATGCATCTGATGAAAACAAAAAATACCCGTCTCTCTGCCGGAGCTTCTGTGTTCATCCCGTGCCACCCCCGTGCGGCCAGGTCTGTGACAAAAGCTCCAGATTTTATCATGTCACCAAAGCCTGACGGCTCCATTGGTCAGTGTCCACATCACCCATGGAGTTATGCGGGGAATTTTTTCTTTTTAAGAAACTTGCAGCAGCTCTCACAGGTCCAAAAGGCCATTTTAAAAAAGAAAAAATAGTTAAATATCAACCCGTTCCTTCCGCCAGCAGCCAGCCCAGGCGGGGTGTTTTGCTGTCCCGCAAACGCTGAGCAGCTGAAAGCTCGCGGACCTCTGCGTCCAGGCGCTTTGCTCTGGCTTGTGCAACAGCAAGAGGCGGAACAGGGGCTTTGCTGCTGAGGAGCTCTTCAATAAATCCGATCGTCAGGTCCGTGAGACTGGTTTGGCATGAAAAAAAAAAAAAGCCTAAAAGAGCACAAAATGCTGCAAGGTTGCGTCTGTAGGATGTGAAGGTGCATTTTTCAAGAAAGCAAGCCCGAGAAGCTGCATGAAGTCTCCTCCAGCAGTCCACTGCATTCCCAGAACACGCATGCAAAGCCCCACTTCCATCGCCCTAAACACCTCCAGAGTCTTGCGCCCACCCTGCCCCTGCCCGCGGCTCCGTCCTTGCTGAATTAACGCCCCTGTGCACACGAGGAGCGAGCTGCGGATTCCTGCCCATCCTCTGCCTCTTCCCACCCCGCCCTGAGCTCGCAACAGCCTTCAGGTCCCCAGCAGCAGCTGGCGGGTTTGGTTGGGTTTTTATTTTATTTTATTTTCCCCCTCAATGACAATTTAATTTGGAATGGCTGCGCCGGCTTGGGCTGACCCCGGTGTCAAGCTCTCGCCCTCTGAGCCCCTGTGACAATGACACTGGGACCAGCAGCTGCTCTGCAGAACCAGGGGCTGCACACATCGCTTGGGCTTCAGTGCTGCTCTTTGCAAAGGACAGGTTTTGCTCTCAGGCAGGAAAATGCACCTGGATACAAATGGAAAATGGTAAAATTAGAAGGAAAAAAAAAAAAAAATCCACATTCATCTGCAGGTACACCTGCCACAGCAGCGCCTTCTGCATGATGCACCCCGGCTCTGCCTGGTGGTGTAGAACAGAACACTGAGGGTGCAGGAATTAAATTCTCTGTGTGAAAGAAAAACCAACTCCCCTCCATCCCTTAGTCGTACTCCAGGTAGTCCTTGATTTACTGGAATGCGCAGGGGCTCCTCCCATAGCTGAGACATCTGTAAATGAATGAAGCAGCGATCTTCTTTTATCCCTGCTGGATGCTTGACACAATCCAGCGCTGGTGCACAAAGCAAACCGATGCCAGGACTGGTTTGACCCCACCACAGCTGCGTGAAGGCAAAAGCACAGCCCGTATGTGTCACAGAGAATGTAACTCGTTTTGTTTTTTTTTTTCTCCCCCCCCCAGGCTTTGTACAAACTGTACAGCGCGGCAGCGACGCACAGACATTTGTACCACCACGCCTTTCCCGCGCAGAAAGCGGAGCCAGCCGAGGCCTCGGAGAGGAAGAAGGTGTAAGCCCGGCGCACGCCCATCGATGCATGAACGGGGCACGGACATCTCCTCCTCCTCGGTTCAACTCTCTCATCCCCGTCCCCATCACGAGCTCCTGCTGCCGAGCGGGGAGAGCAGAGAACAAGTCACGTGTAAGGTGGTTGGGTGTGTTCGTTCGACAACGCGGTGTTTTGACAGCAAGGTGTCGGCATGTTTTTCGTTTTGTTAATATGTACATATGGGTACTGCTGCAAAGACAAAGTGCTTTTAATTTGTAATCGCCAGCGTTCTGCCCAGCTAATTTATGAAGCCTTATTTTCTCCTTCTTAATTAGTTCTGAAGTCACTGAAGAAATAATAATTTACACGATATTGCAACTAAAAAACCTTCCAGAGCTTAGCATTATTCCAAAGCCAACTTCTTTTCAGATACTTGAACAAGTTATAACATGTAACCAAGTTTTTTCTTCAATTAACTGTTTAATTACCTAACCATCATTAAAAATGTATTCACTTGCTTTATCCGGAACTGTCAGGGCACTTCTGCTACGGTCTGTCCACGATCAAACCTTTCCGTTTGTGACCGATGTGTGTATGTACCGGAGCGAGTGTCACCGTATTTCTGTCTGTATATATTCATTATAGTGCAGAGAAAGTGCGTTCAACAGTTCTATTCTTTTATCGTCAGAACTATTAAAGTTTGCTGTCAGTTCCTAAGAGGCTGGTTATCCAGGAAGCAGTTACTGGCTGATGAGGTGAGCGCTTCTCCTCTGGGGTTTTTTACATTCTTGCTTTCCCTTTGATATTTTGAAAATACTCCAGCCTGGCTCCTTCCCCTGTGTCACCTCTGTGCCCTGCTCCTGTCACTAAGGAGGTCAAGGCAGGTTTTGGGCAAAAAACCCCAACTCTCCGCCTTTTAACAGCGGAGGAAAAGCTTCTGAAGTGAAGCGAGGCCAAAGCTGAGGGGCTGCAGCCCTCTCGAGGGCCAGCACCAGGTCCAGCCCCCCTCTCGCTGTCAGGATTTGTGGAACAGACGTGTTTGGCGACACCGAAGCCGGCACAGCGCCAGGCAGGCGCAGCGCTCCCAGGGCCAGCGGCTGGGTGTTGCAGAGAACGGTGCCAACCACAACCGGCTTTATTCCGCCCGGACAGGAACACCCTCCTCACTGGGGGCCCCATCAATATCATTTAAAGGCAAAAAAATCAGCTGAACAGCCCTTCATTCATTAAACAAAATGATTTTTATTGAATTAATAGGATTTACAAGAAATGGTTTTTTTTTTGTCTGCAACAATGTTTATTGCACTAAAAAAAGAATCCATAAATAACATTTCAGGACAATCAGTGAACCAAATGAAAATATTGGAGAGGGTAACTGTACAATTAAAAATTTTCCCCAGGTAAGGAACCTTTAATACAAGTCAAAAGCTCGTTTAAAAAAAAAACGTAAATTGTTGTTACATCCCTGACATTCTCCATGGTGTGGCACAGCTGGCTGGAGAGCTGGTCAGACAACGCTATCCCCTTCCCACATGGGTCACGCGTGATGAAATGCATTTACCTGGCATTTAAACACCTGTGAAAAGTTCATTAGAAAATCTTGGTCTTTAAGAAGGTACAAGAATTTCCCCTCTGACTAATTTCTGTGAAAACTAGTAGTAAATATAAAGTAGGAACGTGTTAAAGTAAAAAAATAAGGCAACTCGGACTTCGCTTTTGTAAAGCACTTGTTTGAGGTTGATGAAATCCGCCTCTGGCTGGTGTTAGCGGAAAGGAACGGTGTCAGCGTTCTGGACATTAAAGCTGTAAACAAAGAGCAGACCTCTCTCAAGAGAGGGATACCGAGTCCCGAGGGAAATGCACTGAAAGATTCGTTCGGATTTTAACAATGTTTTGAATCCAGGACATTTCACATAGTTGCATCTATTGCCCTTTAAAAAATATATAGTCAGCTTCTTAATACTGCAGCTGACTGCTAGGAAAGATACCAGAATCGAGTCTCTGATTGAACTCCGTGCTGGTTTTCAGAATAATAAACCAGTTCTTGTATGGAAAGAAAAAAAAAAAAAAAAAAAAAGATTAACAAACATTTTTCATTTTTATAAACAATACATAATACATGTAGAAAAATACTCAAGAGGATAATAACAAAAGGTGCAACGTCACCAAAAATAAGCTGCCTTTTCAACAAAAGCACTTTTTCATAGTTTTGAAGTGTGAAAACCTTTTAAAGCTCTTCGTGTCCTCAGAAAAGTCTATTAGAAAAAGTTGATAGCTTAAAAATTCTTGCCGTGCTGCTGGGCATACCACTGCTGCCTCTGCTTGCGGTGCTCCAGCTCGGTGAGGAGGGCCTGCCTGTATGCCTCGTACAGCTTCACGATCCGTTCCAGTTCCTTCATGAAGAGCAGCTTCAGCATCCCCTGGTATGTGTCCAGGTCCGCCAGCTGGAAGAGCTCCCACTTCAGAATGTGATCGTATCTGTTCCAACAGAAAAGAGGATTATCTGCACGCCCTGCCAGCCTACGCGCAGCATCTCAGGGGTTTCCTTAAGAAAGGTGCACAGCCGCCCGTCAGATTTTGAGCAATCTACGTTAGCATGTTTTATAAGAAGAAATAAGGTAATTAAAAAAAAAAAAAAAGATAAAAAGATGGGGAGCTATGTCTCAAAGTGAGTCGGAGAAACATCACTTAGAGCTGAACTGCAGAGTCACTCAGAGAAACTCTAGATCCTGTTAACTGGTTAGAATAAACCCAGGCAGAAAACGCATTTTGGAAGCATTAAACCAGCGATTCCATTCACCACACGCCTCAGAGGTTTTGCAGTAAAACAGCTTTTAAAATTAGAGTAACACAGAAAAAAAGGAATGACTTCAACAGCTTACCCCGACACCCCAGCAGGCAGAGTACCCCAAACCCTCCCTCACAACCCACTGTTGTTTCCAAGGATCCTCAACAAGCACTCTGGAACACCGTCCCCCTCGGGGTTCATTAGCAGCGATGATCTAAGTCAGTGTGTCACCAGCTGTGAGTGATGAACCCCACAGGAGGAGGGAAGAGGGTATCAGAGAGCATCGGTGGGGACCAAGGGAGGGGAGAAGCCAATTAGCCCCTAATTAATGGCTGTAAGCACTCACACCAGCCAGGGATGTCCTACCAGCAGCAATCTACCTGCCATGGGGAGAGTGGGATGGGTGTCGAGGGAGCGATGAAATCACTAACAGCTAAAAATCCTGCATGTTCTTAGTCTGCACACTGGAAAAATGAGCTGCCGAGGACCTGGGGAGGTCCCCTGGTGACATGTGGCAAGAGCCTGGAACACACTAGTGCCACCCCAACTCCTCCTTGAGGAATATCGCATCTGGCTCCCTGCGTGAGATGGAAACAAGCTCAGCGACGAAGTCAACCAGTTACTGTTGGATTTCTTCCCACTTCCACCAGTCACAAGGAGTTGGTGGTGGAGCAAGGCGACATACGGCAGCCTGGGTCGTCAAAGCGCCGTCCACACTGTCAGTGCTTTGTCCTTGACGAGGGAAACGGACACCAGCCAGCAGCGCAGAAGGTGAAAGCTCACCAAGGAAAAACCAAGAGGAGCAAGAAGGAGGCTGCACGCAGCCAGGCTTTGTTAGAAGCCACACGCATCGCTCTCCGCACGTTAAAACACCACAAAGAAAGGCAGGAGCACCCCATCAATCCTCGAGGCGGGAGAAATGATGTCCAAGGAAAGCTGCTGAGTGTCACTGACCCTGCCAACGCTCCTGGGTTACAGAGCTGCTGGCACAGTCCATCTCACCTCCCACTCCGTAGGGCTTCTCCTCTCCTACTCCACACGCAGCGCTGCTTCCCTTACACAAGCTGTCAGCGCTGGGTTTTTTATTTTTAGTTTTTAATACGGAGCAATTCTGAATTTCTGTTTGTTCTCCTAACACTTTTCTCAATTTCTGAAACATACAAACACACCCCTCTGCTCAGACTCTTGCGATACCGAAGCTGCTGCCACGGGCTAGGTACAAACTTAATGTGAGATGAGCCTCTCCAAGCCTCCCTCGTTTCAGAGCCGAAGAAGGTCCCTGAAGGCTGGGCAGATGAGTCCAGGTCCACAATGGATCCTATGTTTGATCATACGTTAGTCAGTGCCTCGCTTTCATGCCACAAATTCTTCCAAGCCAGTGCTGATAATCTTTTATACCAAACGCGTGGTTCAACACTTCCCAAATTTAACATCTATAATATTTACCTTATACATGAGCTATCCAAACTATTCAGGAAAGTATTTTTCTTCATTACTTTAAGGGACCTCTTTTTGTGCCAGTCGTAGGGGAAGGTTTCCAAGATCCTGGTAGAAAACCAGTATTTCTAACAAAGTTCTTCACCAAAATCATGGTAATTCTCCAGCGATAGGATTGAAGGTCTCCATCCAGCTCGTGGCCAGATGCCCAGTCCCACCACCACATCCCGTGGGGGAGCAGCTGCAGGATGATACCAAGCAGGTGACACCAGCATCCAGGATGTTCCTTGAAGAGCTGGTAATTTAAATAATTCAGGAAAAACCCAATACACTGGGCCAAAAGCAAGACTTGGTGAGCAATGGGAAGTACAACTTACTTCAGCTCAGGCTCCGACGCCTACGTGGCCAAGCGATTAGGGACTGGGACCCGGCTCGTGTCGGTCAGCACGTCAGGGGATGCATTAACAGCCCGCGGTGCAGACCTACCCTCACACGCTTAAATGAAGTGGTGTGATGACTTCAGATAGCTAGATGCATACCACAGCTTAAAATAAACGGGCTGTTCTCTTTCATGGTCTCCTTCCACCTCAGCGTGGTGACTGGAGAAGCCCGGCAGGGTGACACGAGCCAGCAGCCATGGAGAGACCAGCCAGGTTCGGGAACAGACACACTTCCCCAGGCTCAGAGGGGACACGGGACGCAGGAACGACGTGTGACGCAAGGGGAAGCACAGTTCTCATTAGCGGGAGCGTCTGGGCTAACCTGACCCTACCTAAACTCGCAGAGACGTGTGTGAGAGAACTTCAGGGGTATCGCCCCAAAGCGAGCAGGGGTGCCAATGTCACCCTGCAAAGGGGACCCGAGGAGCATGGAGCATCCCGGCACAGGCCCGGCCAGCTGCAGGAACAGGACAAGCGGCAGAATCTCCTAAGCAAGGGGAGGAAACAGCAATTCCCCCGCCCAGTTTTAATCTTGATTTTGTCTGATCCGAGTCCCACTCTGCAACAGGCATTTTAATGCTCTTGATTTTGCTAAAAAAAAAAGCCCTGACTTAGTTACATCACCTCCACATACCCCTAATTTCCTGCTTCTTCCCAGTGCTTCTGAACACACACACACAATTCACTCCTAATCAGATTTTCTTAACTTGGAAATGGGCAGCTGAGGACTATAGTTATCAAAAGAATAGAAGAAGCTCATGGAATTTATTTGATCCAACTGAAACCCATGAGAAAATATATTCACTTAAGTGGAGGCTGAAGCCAAAATATCAGGAAATTTATGCAGATAAACTACCTTACAGACTGAAAAGATATATTCAGAAGGCTGTATGCATCAGAGGAGCACCACGACACACAGATGACTATCAAAGATGCTTCTGAGGAATTTTAAGAACTTAAATAACCACAGCTTCTATCAACTTCCTAAATAACAGCTTCTGTATTAAAGTCACCCCAAGTCTCGACAGGGCTGCACTGCTACAATCACTTTTCCCCAAAAAGTGAGAAAAACCAAATGGCAGCTGTTTGTCAGCATGGAGATCAAACTCCAAAGGGGGGTGGACCACAAGCTGCTGCTTGGGAAGGTTTGCCAAGTACAACGATCTTTGTAAGCCCGTGATTACTGAGGGAGCAACACCCTTGCAGCTCTGCTCCTTTCCCACTCATCATGAGCTGAATCCAGCTGCTGCAGGATTTCCCATAGCTTGCCCTGCGCTGGTGGATCCTTTCAAATGTTCTGGCCAAGGGCGTTTATTAAAATACGCTCATTCTCAACAGAAGGGCCGTTTCCTGTTAAGGTGGCAATACAAGAAAACAAAGCTCTATCACATGCTGTGATGTTGCAGGTTTTCCGGGGCCTGCAGCTTTTTTTTTTTTTTTTAAAGCATCATCACAGATTGCCAAAACCTTGGTCGTTCTTTAGCTCTTTGAAGCCATTGCTGGTGATAGTTTCTCAAGAAAACTAGCACATCAGGATTGCATTTCAGTGAGAGTTTCACTTCGCCTGCCAAGAGAAGTGTTGATTGGGGGAAGAAGTCTAATGAAAGATTAAGCCACCAGCAGAGCCTCAATGGGGTCACTCAAATCCAAAAAACATCGTAGGTCTAGGAACGCTCACCACAGAAACACCAAGTGGAACAGGGCACATAGTTTCTTTGAAAAAATGACTTTTTACTACCACTTAGTTTTTAATTAACGTTCTTGAACAGAAATATAGATTTCAGTCTGTATTCAAAATTCTTAATTGCGAAGGAGAAGTTGTACGTCTTTTTCAAAAAAGGATTAAGATACATTAAAATCCTAAAAATATTTCCCATATTTTATAAACCATGTGGTACTGTTCTCACAAATACACTGAAAGTAAATCACATCCTCAACTCTGCGTAAATCATTCTGCAAGTCACGTGAATGGCCAGAAGGACTGTGATGATCTGAAGGAATGCCTAAAACAAAGCAGACTAATGTGATGAACATCTGCTAAAACTTCCTCATCCACTGTCAGCAAGAAGCTCTTATTTATTTGGTTTCCTTCTACGCGATGCATGGAGTGAAATGAAGAGGGGAAAAAATAGATCAAAACAAATCTCACTTGACGGGAGCGCGGGCGTAGACCTGCAGCCAGTCTGGAATCTCCGCGGTGTGGTAGGGGTTTGCGGGGACAAGGAGAGGCTGGCTTCTCTCGGCTTGCTGTGGCTGGTAAGTCACTGGGGGAGGCTGGTCGTAACGGGGAACGCTGTAGGAAGGAAGATAGGCAAAGTCTGTAACCTCCAAGCAATAACTTAGACAGACTGATATAATTAAATTGTTCAAATTAATACAAGCAAAGGCCGATGATGCAATATGGCATGTTGCCTCAGCAGGCCTGTTCTGAGAGCAACTTTCTGTTGCTATTTCTGTGCTGTTAGCACGCTGTAAAATTCACCATCGACCTCATCACCTAGTGCCCGCTACCTGCCTACTAAAGCGGAACAAAAAATGTTATCTGTTTTTAAAAGATTAAAAAGGCAAGTATTGATTCAGCCCAATAATCCACCATTTAATATGTTAGAACAAAAATTCAGGAAGCAGCTGAAAAGAGTTATTCCATTTATAGCAAAGGACATCCTCATATATTTATATTTGTGCCAAATGTTAAAGAACTTTCTCCTCCTGGATAACAGCAAAATAGATTATCAGAAATTAACTGGTGGATTCGGTGTACATTAACTTCATATTATGAGTAGCTAAAATACCAATTTTCATTCTAGACAAGACTTAATTCACATTTCAGATGATACGTGGCTACTGGTTCAGACAGTCTCCTGGAACATCAGATCAAGTTTCTTTTCAGTCTACAATTCAGTTCTGTTCTCAGCCACCTTTTTGTTTTACCGACAGTTGAAGAGAATAGCTGCTTTGTTTTAGTGAGTCAAGAACAATATCCTGTTTCTAAACTTAAGACAGTAACAGATGAGACAAAAACCTAAAAATTAACACTTCTTCTAAAAAAATCTTAAGAACCAGTAAAGCTTACTTCTAAAAATAAGAAGTTTTTTGCATGTTATATGTTAAGACAAAACCAGTTGCACTTTCTGAAATGGATTAAGAAAAACAAACAGAAGAGAAGGCAGCTGCGTTACCTGGGAGCACAAGGATGTTTATATTGAGCTCTTTTGTTGATGTGATCTACGTAATACACTCCAAATTCTGCCGACTCAACTCTCTCCCATCCCGGAGGCAGCCCCTCACGCTCGAGCGGATGGCTCCAGTGAGTTGTGTTAGTGTTATGATCTATATAGTATTTCCTTCCTCTAATAGTCCAGTCCACTGACCAGCCGGGAGGAAGAGGTAAATCTTCAGAACTATGATTTGTTAAGTTTCCTAGAGATGTAGCAGCAACTCTACCAATGCCTAAAAAAAAAAGGGAAAGCAATGTTTACCTGAACTAGTAATACCCCAAACCAACAATATGTACGAAGTCAACGCCCCTCCGCCCGCCCAACCTGAGGCACTCCACGATCTTTGAACAATACCATGGTGTGTACGGTATATGCACTTGTATGTTAGCAAAAAAAGTCCGACCAACTCTAAATTAGCTATTCCTTTTAAAGTCTCACTTATTTTGTTCTCCTCCTTCTCCAGATTCACTAGAGAGCTTCACTCAAAGCCAGTTAAAACATTCTTGCTTTTTCAATGAGACATATATTAGCATACACAACAGGGATGAAACTGTTGTTACTGTCTCAATTTGCTGAGGAGAGAGCACTGATGTAAGATTACAAATATTAAAGCTTTACATAAACAGTTTCTGTTAATATGCTAATACAGCCACATCAAAACTATTTATCTACCAAAAAGCTACAGCATTTCTTTTACTAGTTACAGTCAGAAACTACAACTATGTAGAAAAATCACTCAATACCAAGAAAACTTTCCAGATTAACCAGTCAAGAACAGCAGCAGGACCAGGTAAACCAAGAGAGGAAGGACCAGGAAGGTTAGCACTATACCATGCTGCCTGCTATTACTGAAATGTGTGCAATCATGGCCAAAAAGTGTCATCAGTAACAGGAGAAAATGGAAAAGCCGGGCCCACACAGGATCCTGCATGCGCCCTTTGCTGTGTTGTAACGAACACACAGCTTTTACATTATAAAAATGAGTGTGCTGGATGCTGAGAGATACACTGAAGAACCATCATTAGAATTTCATCTTTTCCCTTCCTCTATATCCTCCAGATACTTCGGAAGCTAGATAAAATAAAAGCCGTAACAGTAATAACAGAAAACTGAAAAAAACCCACCCAATAAAAACCAAATCCCAAAAAAACCCCAACCACAAAATCCAGGTGACATAATCAAGAATTCTGCAGGTCTCTTTCCATTCCCTGGAAGCCTACTAGACGTGCTGGCCCACATTCAACTCTCTTTTTTAAGTCCTTTTAAGTAGTTACCTTCAGTTGCCCACAGTTCTACAGTAAAACAATCTTGGGCTTTAAAGAAATTCCAATTATCTTTTAATCCCACAATCACAGTATTCATCAGAGTTTGTGTGTTTCTATTTCCCATGGCCAGAAGAAGGGGTATGGGAGCCACTTCTTCCACTTTCTTAGAAGTCAGGAAGCGGCTCCATCACAAGCACCACGTTTACTGACTGAGGAATACACCCATTTCCTTCTGTTTTTCAGAAAGAACATTTTTTGGTGTGATTATTTTTTTGAGAGAGTGGAAGGGAAAGGCACAGCCTATCTCATCTAAAGCATACTATTAAAAAGAGGTTTCAGGTGTGGTCAGTAACTCAAAAAGACAACAGTAATTCTGAAGTAGCAGCAAAACTGTTCTATTTCTCAGGCTCCAAAATAACTGAATAAATAAAACATAAATGAAAAAAAAAAAAATCTCACAAACTCCCTTCTGAGTACTGCTCTTTAAAACACCCGTGCTCATCTCTAAATCTTTTTCTAGCCTTGTGGTGTTCTGGACTATCTGGCCTTCAAGTATTTCCTCTTGTTACAGCACTTACCTGTTTATTGGCTTTATAAAGGAAAGTCGCTGGCTGCATTCATGGCACAGCTCCCATCTCTCAGGAGGATTAAGCAACCTAGACCTTTACTTGCAGTGAGAAGAAACATCCTAGAGGCTTCCTGACCTTTAGCAGGGAAACTATTTCAGACCCTAGCTACAGTTTTGTCACTGGTTTTGTTTTCATTCCTGTGACAAAACACAAACATGTGAGCTTCTTGAAAGTATTGCACTTTGGATAAACAACTTCAGTATTTTCTCCAATTAACTGGACAGCTGTGTTGGAATTTCACGTACGTATAAACAGCGACTCTTAAAGCACCACTAGCAGAAGAGCTGAACACACAAACTCGACTGGGGGAAAGAACTTTCACAAAGGCATAAATATATTTTCCTGTTTACTGCTAAAAACACCAGCACATGCCTGTATTTTTGTTACATGATTCCAGCAGCAAATACTTCTATATTTATTCCTTGGGGTAAAGGTTAATAATTTCTCATATTTGGAAGTTGGTATTAAAAGTTGCACAAGCCATCCTCTGCATCAGAAGTTCTCTTGACACAGTGCCTGTAGCTCTTCATACAAAAGCCAGAGAAGTCTGGGAGCTAGACTCAGGGAGCAAGGAAAACCGAAGTCTGATTACACAGAGAAACCACCTAGGAAGCAGGCTAAAAACCAGTGCTACACCCACTGGAAAGGCAACACTGGCAGTTCTGTGTTTGCACAATCATTTAATTCTAGCTACGTCGTTTCTCCCAATGCCAGATTATTTTTTATTATTATTTCCAAGATGCAAAGAGCAAAAATAATACCGACCATAAATACCTTATGCATTCATGTTTCCATTTTGACGTCATATGTGAAGAAGCAGAGCCGTACCATTAGATAAACTTAGATAGTTGCAGCAGTTACCAGTTTTGAACAGTGTTCCAAGCCACAATTAGCAAGCTCTAATGATGAAATCAAATGCCAGATTTATAAACAGACGGTTGCAAATACTTCAGGTTGGAGACTATTGTGTGTAGTCTTCATGTGCCTTTTTCCCCTTAAAAATCATGGATCATATTGAAATATTCTCTGTGTTGGAAGTTTTAAGACATCCAATATTCATTTTGAAGAGTAAGTTCATATGAGATCTGTACCAAAGTGTTAACTAAAGAAGAAAGTTACAAGCCAGCCTAAAACCATTTATTGTGGGCACTAAGTTTTCTGTGCCGCATTGCCCAGGTACGATACTCTTCTGTGTTTAAATTTCAGGTCAGGTCTTAGCCCTAAAGCATTTTCATAGCAGCCCGAAGATTCACACAGGATTTTACTGCACACTCCAAGGATACTCCCTGAATCGTGGGCTGGTACCAGATTTACACAGCACAATGAAAAGTATCTACAGAAAAAAACCACAAAACTTACAACTTGAACCTTTTTAATCAAAATATCTAGTGTAAAACTGGTGATTTTCCTCTCGATGGAGGATATGATCTCTACCACAGGATAAACAAAATCAGACCAGTCGAACCATTTCACTGTAACTCCTCCGGGTTTTCTTCCTCCCATACTGTTCTATCTGTAAGACAGAAATTCTCATTTTTCCTGCTTTCCCCAGGAACAGAATTGTTTAAATTACCCGCTTTTTCCAAAAGTTAAAAGTCTCTTTTCCTCTGCTTAAGAATGACCACCGATCTTAATAAACTCCCCCAAGTGCCACTATCAAATCTCAAGAATGGTCAACAATGAATTTAAATTCATGCAATTGTAAATCCTTTTCAGGTTGCCTCTTTGGAACTTTGTCTAGACTCACTTGTTAATTCTGTTTCACCCTGGTACATGTTTGGGGTATTTTTTGGTTTAACTGTTGCTTTTAAAGAACACCAATACTGAACATTGTGGCTTTGCTTTTTCCTTCGCTTGTAAAATACAGTACCTTCAGTTTAAGGTCTTGAATTAATTGTCAACCAGGCCATGAGGCATGATATGCCATTACAAAGCAAAAAAAAAAAAAAAAAATCCTGTTCAATGCTGTTTGCTTGCGTAGGAGTACCACAGGGTATGTTCTCAACACTTTGAAAATAGAAAATGCAAAGGAAGAGCAACCACTTCTTACTCACATTAACAAGATTTAAAATACTCAGAGTTTTCAGTAAGGCCAGGCCCTACATTCAATCTTATTCTCAACACCTTGAACAACAGGGTGTCCTAACACCAGCACCCAAACTGTAACGTGGAGCACCACGTTCCAGTGCGTTATAAGGTGTCAATGCAAAGAGTTCCTTCATTTAATATGCTTCTCTTAAAAATGTATCTTAAGCTAATAATGTCACAAATGTGAAAAATATGTACTATCCTCTTCAATCAAGGAAGCTCTGATTGGTTTGTTCCATTAGTATGGAACAAAGAAAACTATAAGTGATAACGCATAAATGCTTTCACAACCTGGAAAGAATTCCAGGTTCCTAGGAGGAAAGGTTTCCAGGTCAGCAAAGGGCAGTTCTTTGGTCTGCCTGGTAGAAAGCACAGGAGAAAAATCATCACCAGAGCAGTCCAGCATAAAGGGAAAGGAGCAAAAATACCAAAGAGAAAGTCTCTGACTTTGTTTATCAGATCCAGTGCTGATGTAGGCAAGGTTTTAGAGCCTATGAACTCCCCACAACTAGCTTCAGCCAAATTTCCAAGTGTTAAAGAACAAATCTAGCCAAAAGGCCCTCATGTTTGTCTTTAATTAGGCCGATTGTCTTGAGAGCCTTTTTTCAGAAAGCCAAAATCCTCTCCCTTCCCCTCATCAAACCAGGATGAAGAACAGGAAGAGAAGATGAACAAACTGTTTAATTTTAAGGGAATAAGTAATAATAAAATAACAAAAAGAAGTTTCAGTAACTCTGCTGTTTAGACAGGTCTGCAGGTTCTAGGCCTTCCTAACCCGTTCCAAAGCGTCTGAAGGTACTTCCTGAGCGCAAGTACCTCGTTTGGGAGAAGGAATGAAGTGTTCGAGTAAGCACAAATTCACAAGTAGGAAATGCCAGGAAGTACTTTGAAAGCTTCGAAGAGTGTGCTACAAACAAATTACTGCAGAATCAGCACAAAAGACGAAAAGGACAGGAATTACCATTTGTTTAAAAATTAGTGAAGTTACACACCTAAAAAGAAAAGCCCTGCTACTTTAGCTCTAAATAGGTTTCATTTAATAATTTGTATTTCTTTATTTTGCTCTTAAACACAAATACTAGTTTGCAATTTTTAAGGGGTACAATTTAACCCGAGGTGAACCTACTTTCACTAAAGCGCACCGGATTCTCTGTTTACAATTAATTGTTTTTCTCCTCTGACATCACAGTCAACTGCTAACAATCCACCACCAGAAAAGTCCCTTCACATTGCGATTTTAATCTCAGCAATTTTCATGTACACAGAAGGATTTTTTAGCTTACCGCTCAAACAGGTACAAAAAACTCTGAGGTCTTGGTTACAAGTTAGTTCCAATCTATACTGTAGATATAACTTCAACCACAGACCTCCCCAAACCTTTAACCTAGAAGAGAGGAAAGAGATGGCGAGGAAAGACAGGTAAAGTCTCGTAGAATTAAGTTTGAAATGGACACTAAAAAAAATATTTTCAAGAAATGCCACAGAGGTAGCTAAACATACAAAACTAGAAAATATCTCAACTGAAGACATTTTTCATGAAAATCAGCAGCACTAGATTGCTAATTAAAAACAAATCTAATGAGAATATGGAGAGGAAGACATGGAGAATTGAGTCATACCAAGAGAGAAAACACGACTTCGAGGAGAAATGCCTATGAAAGAACATACCAATGCTGTCACCACCCACTGTTGAAAAATTATGGGACCTTCCTTCAATACTTTGCTGAATATTTTGAGTATGAAAATCTCAATAGGAACATGTTTTCAACGTCTCTCCAAATTATGAGGAGGAGAATCTTTATTTTGAAGGAAAGCTGAAATTCACACGCACCTCTTCACTTTCAGACCTCTGCTTCTCAGAGGTCATCTGAGGTGTAACCAACACCGAATGAAACACCCCTCATCAGCGGCCAGTAAACCTTGTGTTCCTCAGCCAACATTTCTGTAGCAACCAACCCAAATCATAACAGAACCAACTGTGGGGACCTTCTGAGGGAGGGTGGGAGGGGAGGAAAAGGGTAGAAGGCAGAATTCCCAGGTTCTAGCTAATAAACAGACTTACACAATGGAACTCTAGGGATGAGGTAATTTTGTCATCCATTATCCTGATGGAGAATTTTTGGTTAAGTGAAACATTTAGAAACAACAATGGAGATGTGTAAGGACAAAGCAATTCAGACAAAGACAATAAAAGTAAAAAGCCTGCCCTCAGGACTCTGGAAATGCAGGAAATAAAGGAACTAGAAATGACAAAAAGATCAGTGTAGCTCACAGAAAACACTGAAGGTTTGAAGACAATGGATGGTTCAAATAAAAAGAAGCTTAATGGTGAGATGAAAGAGGTAAGAAATTCTAAAGTTTACTTATTTTTGAACACTTAATTCTTTTACTGAGAAAAAGTAACAGCAATTCCTGAAAAGATGTACTGAAGTTAAGGACGTAGGTCAATATTCTTACTGCAGTGAAAACTAGAGTTCATATTCCATGCTGAGATGAAAGAAAAAAAAAAAAGAGGAAAAGGGAAACACTCTGGCAGACAAAGGGCTCGCTTTTTGTCTCTCCCTACAAGTGCACAAGACTCACTCATTACAAAATATGTCTAGAATTTGTTTAAACTATTAAACGTAAAAATATGAGAGTGAATGACAAAGACCAGCCAAATATCAGCAGCTCCTTTACGATTTCCAGCAGCTAAGGGGCCACATAGAAAAATGGGGGTAAAAAAAGTCTTTTTAGAAAGAAATCCATGTTGCTACAACTGAGAAAAATATGGCTGTAAAGCACCACTTTCAGCTTGTTTTAAACATTTGCTAGATTAAACTCCACTTTCAAACTAAGAGCTAGAGCTCCATTTCCACTTAACATTGTTTCAATTCCACACAGCAGCAGCACCTTTTTTTGAAGTCTTCCTCAGCATACCATGACTGTAGTAATTCTGAATGTTAAATTGATGGATCCGTTCATGAAATCCTCCCCTCCTGCCTCTTCTCCCTACAGTACCCCAGCACATGCTAACACGTGCTCGTTATCTGGAGCAGGTAAATGTTTAATGACTGCTGGCTGAACACCAGCTGACAGAGATGGAGGACTGCCATGCAAAGTCTAGGTAGATCAGATGTATTAGCATTCAGCAAAATAAATGAGGAGAAAGCAGCAAGTCTTAGCTTTTCAGAATTTACTGGCTGACAGCAGCCATGCCAGCATTACTCTTCTGTCACTTGTCATTCAAATGTTTTTGTAGTAAAAAAACTCACAAAGCATTTTCAGGTTAGAATTCCACAGACAAGGTCAGCAGCCTTAATGTTGACATTCTTCCCAGCAGATTTATTTTTCTAGACAGGAGATTTATTTTACTAGAGACTATTTACTATTTTGTTTACAGATTACAAGTCATGACGAACTAACAAACCTTTCATATTGAAGGGGCATCATTTACAGGTTTGAAATGTTTTGTTTCAAACTCCTCCTTGAACATAGTTTTCACGGTATGTACAGTGCTCCAACCCAGCCAATTTTTCTACTTTTAAGGTCACCTTTCTATGGGCAATACTGTAATCCCAGACTTTTTATTCCACCAACAGATTCACAACAGCGCACTGCACCAAAGAATTACTTAACAGATATAATAAAATATTTGTTAAAGTAATATTTAATGGATTCTTCTTTCTTATGCTGTTCTTCCATTAGAAAACAAAGATTCCAGAGAATCTGAGGGGGAAACAGGCATATTTACAAACTATATTACAAGCTAAAAAAAAAAAAAAATCAAGTCAATTTCACCACTAACTCTATGTCAATTTGCTAATTACACAAAGCAGTCATTCCTGCCTTTTGACTATAGTAAATTATTTTAATTATTGAGGTCAAATTAACACAATAAAATTAAATAATAACACAATAACAATTAAAATAAAATAAAATGGCAATGATGTAATTTAGAGCTGTTGGTTATTCTCTACATAAGGAGAATGTAGATGTCCCCTAATGAATAAAATTCCTTGTTAGCAACTGAATCAACTTTGTCATAAGGAGTTGTATATATGTTTGGCATTAAAAAAAAAAAAAAAACCTTGCTCAACCTTACCACATTTATTTAATTAATAAATAATGGTTTAAGTATATTTTTTCCTTTCTGGATATACGCAATCAAACTCTTGACTCTAAGGAACATGAACATGCAGTGTACTCAGATCACAGAAATGTCACTAAAAAGCAGCTCTGTCCTACACAGCGTAACTCCTAAAAACACGACCCTGATCACCCAGACATACCTCTGCACCTGAAGTCCTATAAAAAACATATTTTAAAACCCCAGCAATGTATCAGTACTTACCTGAAGTGTGCCTTCCATGATTCTGTGACATTCTCTGGAAGAGATCACTGTTGTGTTCATAATACCTGTAGTCCTCATGTACGCGATCATTTAACTGACGTCTCCTCTGGGCATCGTAAAAATGATCGTAATAATAACAACGGGCACCGGCATCTCCATTTTCCAAAACAGAATTAGCTTCTGTTAAAAAGGACTGGGAGGAAGAGCCATATTCTCTAGGGACATCAGCTAAACTTCTTGCAAGATAGGAAGGCGCAGACAGTCTGTTGCTTTCACGTCTCATTATTTCATGAGGTGGCCTCTGCACTGGAGTTCGAAGGAAACTCTGGTTTCTGGAAACAATTCCATCTCCACCAGATGCATATGCAGAAGAAGTGGAGTCAGGAGGACAGATATCAGTTCGTCTTGGAATGGTTGGACCGTGACGGATAAATGAAGGCATCAGATCTGATACAGAGCACAAAAGAAAAATAAGAACTTTGGCTGTACTTGCACATAAAGCATTTGGCTAGCCACAATGCTGATTTACACCACGGAACTGAGGAAATCGAGAGGCTAGAATCCCTCTAAGGCACCTCTAATGTGTATGCAAGCACATAATGGTAACATTGCAGTTTGTACTGGTGCAACAGAAACCATCACGCCCTCCACCAGTAACAAACTACTGTCAAAAGTGCAGTTTTGCCAGTGTAACTGCAGCTACAATAAACAAACAAACCAACCCAAACCCCATCAAAAACCACACAAACCAAAAATTTCAAAACCACCCACACTGTACTGTGGCTACACCAGCCAGGCTTCACACCTCTCTACTAGAAGAGTCAAGAAAATCCAAGTATCCTGCCTACCACTCAACACTTCATCGGGACCACTGTCCTTATCAGCTCAGAAAAACTGAAGATGTTAATGCCCACATGCTTACAGGAATCCAGGACAGAATCGGAAAGATAATTCATACTTCCTCCACTAATCACAAAGTTTAACCAGCAAAATGCTGTCATCCTGTACATGTTAAGTTCTCAAACTATCATGAAGATATTTCACTTTCTCCTTTACCTAAAGAGGTTTTGCACACCAACAGTAACACCTATTCCTACAATTTCACTGCCTCCCTCCAGTAAGCAATACATCACTCCTCTCCCTACTTACTTTCAATATGATATAAATAAGTACCTTCCCTCCACGTGATCTAATACAAATTATGACTTTCATTTAGAAGGAAGCTATGCCTATCATTAATTACTTTTTATTATGAAACTCTTAGGGTAAAATTTCAGTGCATCCCAGAAGGTGTCATCAGTAAATTTATAATGATCACTAGAAAGCAGTCACGTAATAGCTGATCATTACATCAGGGCAAACAGCATAAATGTGTAAAAGATGTTATCCCTTTAGACACACCTACAGCTTAATATGAAAAAAAACTTAGTGGGTTTTTGCATTTGTTTTTTTTTTAGGGACTAAGTCAATGTAATCAGGCTACTAAATTATTCTGCCTCTTGAACCAGCTGTTCATGCAGTAAATACTTCCAGAAAAGCTGAGTGCCTACTCCTGCCAGCAAATCAGTTGTTGCTAGCTGTGATCTCCAAGCTAATCCTGCAATTATAGCATAATACATTTCAGTCTCACTTTGTTTTCAAAGATTAACAAAAAGAAAGCTAAGTGCACTTTCACTGTGTTCTTGCTAGTGTTTTGTACAGTCCTAGGAAAAACAGGGCTCTGGCACTCGCATCAGGTTAACCACAGGAAGATCAGTGCATCCAAGGTACATAGTGATGACCTCACCGAGTCGATTCATGGTTAAGAACTGGAGCACTTGTTTCCGCAGGGATTTCATGCAACTGTCTCGTACAGTTATCTCACTTTCAAAGCACACACCTTTTGGCAGCGCACACAGCCTAGATCGGGAAAACAACCACTAACTTCTGGAAAGAGAGAGATGGTCCGTGGCTGGAGCAGCTCCAGTGCGAGGACAGGCTGAGAGAGTTGGGGGTGTGCAGCCTGGAGAAGAGAAGGCTCCGGGGAGACCTTCCAGCACCTTCCAGTGCTGAAAGGGGGCTACAGG
>NW_010134808.1:42842-43049 GCF_000699245.1 Pterocles gutturalis
GGTCCCTTCCAACCCAAACCATCCTGGGATTCTATGATTTATCCTGTTCATCTGAAAGATGTGTGGGGACTACCTTAATCCCTACCTGTTGGAAATGAGCAAAAAACCTCCAAAAAACCGAACCCAGCCTGTTTCTCGTCAGCACCTGGCGATACAATACGTGCAGGGCTGCCTTTCACACCCAGCCTCCCGTTCAGCTTTACCCTC
>NW_010134809.1:0-1273 GCF_000699245.1 Pterocles gutturalis
GGGCTATCTGTCCCCAGCCCTGTGCACCCCAAAAGTGGTGGCTACCATCTGGTCCATTTTGGGGAGCCCCGGTGGGGTCTTGATGCTTTGAGCATCCTTGGTTTTTGGGGGGATTGCCTCAAAGTCAGACCAGGGCAGGGCGTCATGATGGGAGCAGGGTGGGAGTGGTGCCGGCGCCTTCTTTCCACCCCAAAAACCTCCCTCGTCACCTTCTGTGCTCCGTCATGGGGTGAAGGGGGGGGGCTGGTCTGGAAGATGCCATGAGCCCCTCGGGGTGCCCCTCTGGGTGCTGCTATCGCAGAGGAGGGTGGCTGGACCCTGCCCTGGGGGACAAGGTGCCCTGGGGACAAGGTGCAGCGGGTGTGCTGGCACCCGTCGGTCACACCCCCACCCCGTGCCCTGTGGCACCCACGAGGCAGGGCTGCCACCCACCTGGCACCCATGGGTGACACCGGGTGCCTCCATCCTCCTGCACCCTGCCTGCACCTGGGGGTCCCTGCACACGGGGGTCCCTGCCTGCTGTGCCCCCCCAAAGGGCTGTGTCACATGGGAAAAGGAGCGCGGTGACGCGGTGCTGAGCCTTGGGAGGGGGTTTGGGGACAGGGACGAGGACGAGCAGGTCAGCAGCACCCTTGGGTGCCACCACATGCTGGTGTCTCCCGGTTGCTGGGCTGGGTGCTGGTGGGGTTCCCTCCAAGCATGGAGTCTCATGGGGTGATAGGGTGCCATTGGGGAAGTGTCACCCCCCAAGGGACACCCAGGCTTTGGGGTCACCCATGCTGACTTGGGGGTGCGGATTGTACCCCCTTAAGGCACAAGCAGTGGATGCTGCGTCTCCATGGCAACCCTGACCCCATTTTTGGGGTGCTGCCCTGTCTCCATGATAACCCTGACCCCATTCTGGGGGGCTGCCCCGTGACCATGGTAACCCTCGCCCCATTTTGGGGTGATACCCCATCCCTACCATAACCCTGACCCCATTTTGGGGCACAGACCCATCTCTACGGCAACCCCGAGCCCATTTTTGGGGTGCTACTCCATCTCCGTGGTAACTCTGGCCCCATTTTTTGGGTGCTGCATCTCAGTGGCAACCCCAAACCCCCATTTTTGGGGTGCAGACCCATCTCTACAGTAACCCTGGCCCCATTTTGGGGTGCTACCCCCATCTCCATAGTAACCCCAAATCCCCATTTTTGGGGCGCTGCCTCATTTCTACCATACCCTCCCCATTTCCCCCTCCCCTTTCTCTTTTTTTTTGGGGGGGGATGCTCCC
>NW_010134810.1:0-4683 GCF_000699245.1 Pterocles gutturalis
TCCGTCCTTCCCAGGCAGCCCCCCTGCGCCTTCCTGTCAGCAGGCAAGTCTACGGGTTCTTCCTGGCTCCCCTCACTCCCTCTCTGGTGCCTGGGGGCTCCCTCCACTCCCTCCCAGTGCCCCTCTGTGTCTCCCTCATCAGCAGACAGGCCTGCAGATCCCATCGCTCCCTGGTGCACTCTGTTTTCCTTGGTACCTCCGACTGAGGTCTCTCTCCCAGACTCTCCACCGCTCTCCCCAGTGCCCTGTGTCATCTCCCCACTTTGCAGACGCATGTCTGCACTTTTCAGCCGACTCCAAGCTCCCTGGGTGCTGTGGGGCTTTCCTCCATCCCTGCAAGCAGGTTCCTCAGTACCCTGAGTTCTCCCCCTGTCTCTGCGTGGTCCCAGGCACATGTGCTCTCTCCCCAGCAGGGTGAAGATGAAGTAGAGTTCTGACCATGGACCATGACGCCCCCACAATCAGACCCCGCCGCATCCAAAACCAGAATGTTATCCACCGCCTGGAGCGCCGCCGGATCAGCTCGGGCAAAGCCGGCACCCACTGGCACCAAGTCCGTGTCTTCCACCAGAATGTCTTCCCCAACTTCACCGTGGTCAATGTGGAGAAGCCACCCTGCTTCTTGCGCAAGTTCTCCCCCGACGGCCGCTACTTCATCGCCTTCTCCTCTGACCAGACCTCTCTGGAGATCTACGAGTATCAAGGCTGCCAGGCGGCAGAAGACCTCCTGCAAGGCTACGAGGGCGAGATCCTGGCCAACGGCAACGACCAAAGATCTGTCAACATCCGGGGGCGGCTCTTTGAACGCTTCTTTGTCCTGCTCCATATCACCAACGTGGCCTCCAACGGGGAGCACTTGAACCGCGAGTGCAGCTTGTTCACTGATGACTGTCGGTACGTGATCGTCGGCTCTGCCGCGTACCTGCCCGAGGAGCCCCACCCTCCTTTCTTCGAGGTTTATCGCAACAGCGAGTCAGTGACCCCTAATCCCCGGTCCCCCTTGGAGGATTATTCCTTGCATATCATAGACCTCCACACGGGCAGGCTCTGTGACACACGGACTTTCAAATGTGACAAAGTCATCCTGTCTCACAACCAGGGGCTGTACCTCTATAAGAACATCTTGGCCATTCTCTCTGTGCAGCAACAGACTATTCACGTCTTTCAGGTAACACCTGAGGGTACATTCATCGACGTACGAACTATCGGCCGCTTCTGCTACGAGGACGATCTCCTGACTCTGTCTGCAGTGTATCCTGAGGTGCAGCGGGACACTCAGACGGGGATGGCCAACCCCTACAAAGAGCCCTTCATAAACTCTTTGAAGCACAGGCTGCTGGTGTACCTGTGGAGAAGGGCTGAGCAGGACGGCAGCGCTATAGCAAAAAGAAGGTTCTTCCAGTACTTTGATCAGCTGAGGCAGCTCCGCATGTGGAAGATGCAGCTTTTGGATGAGAACCATCTATTTATCAAATACACTAGTGAAGACGTGGTCACGCTGCGGGTGACGGATCCTTCCCAGGTACTGCCTGCGTCCTCGGGCTGCTCGTTGCTTTGGGGCAAGTGCTCAAGCAGGTGCAATGCTGTGAGCTTTGTTTCTTAGCTGAGCCTGTGAATGTTGTATAGGACCCCCAGTACTTCATTCTTGTGTGAACATTTGATGCCTCTGATACTGAATAGCTTCCTTATCTTTTGCTCTCATAATTTCTTCGCGTCCTTCTTAACTAAAAATGGGAGAGGAAAGATCTGGTGTGATTATCAAGACCCCTTTTTCCAGGGATTGTTCCCTGTGCTCACAGATGCTGTACAACCCTCTTCCCCTCCCAAATCCCCAGCTGATTTTTTTTTTAGCTGTTATGTCATGTAGTACTCTTACATTGTAGAGGTAGCCTCTCCCTTTTCTCATGTGTTTTCAAACACGTTTTTCAGGTAATAGTCTTTGTTTTTCTCTGGTAGAATTACCTTTTCTATTCTGCCTGCACACTTACTCCCTCAAGCTTTTGTCAGAGATAGTATTTGTGATCTCTCCAAATGGGAGTAGCATCTCTTAGGTCTAGCTAATGTGCCAATTGCTTCTCCTTTCAGTGTAGCACTAAAGAAGCTGAATTAGAGCAAATGTGGCTCAGTCAGTGCTGGGTCCCTCCAGATGTTTCACCATTCCGCAGGCTGATCGTCTCTTTTCACTACTGTTGATCGTCTCTTTTCACTACTGTTAGAGTGGTGGTCAGGTTTTAAGCTCTGTGAAACTGAGAATAATGTTTTTTTAACCTGTTCTATTCCTTTAATCCGCTTGGTTTTTATTCTGTTGAAGGTATTTAGCAAGAATTCGCAGTAAATCTCCAGTGCTGCATGTAGGTCTGCTTGTTCCCTAGATGTTTGTTTTTTTTTTTTCATACCGTTCTTTTCCTCCATATCTGCCAGATCCAGGACATAGATTCTAGAAGAAATAGACAGTTGTTCTTTGCGTGTTGCCTTAGTCTAATTCTTCCTGGAAGATGACTCTGGTTTGTTTTGGTTTTCTCTTATACACCATTTGTTTGGGGGAGTTACTTTGTGAGGGAATAGGTGAGGCTTAATCTAATCAATTTTACCCATTTATGTAAAATTGAGCAGCTGACTCAAAAACATTAAAGCTTTGTGGAAGCAGCTTGCAGTGTTCTGCTTGTTGCTGTTATCTGGAACGGTGCTCCTGACCCTGATGTAAATGTTTGTGCTAAGCCGGGCTCGGTTCTCTGCTGCGGTTACCAAGGTTTTTGTGCCTGGTTTGCTGCAGGGTGTTCTTGACTCGCTTCACCTGAGGGTTACTTTGAGGTGCAGGTTGTGGTTTGTTTGCAGCGTTCCTCAGGCAGTGTGTTTTTGCTGGAGGAAAAGCGTCTCATTTCTTGGTTCTTTCAGGATTCCAGATGTGGTGCAGTCTCCACAGACCTGCCTGAACGTAGGCTTTGTGTTAGGGCTTCCTGAAGAAAACTTGTCTCACAAAATAATTGAAACTCTGGTTTTTCTTTCATCTATCAAAGAGGAACATGAGGTTTCAGCCAGTTTCAGGCTCCTCTTCTCTCCCTGGCTTCTCTGCCAGGACGGTTGAGGAAGTTGCTGTTCATGTTTGTGGCTTGTTTGTATTTTGTCAGGGTCTGCACTGAATCCTTCAAGATTTTTAATTACGTGCTGTGTATATGTAGCCTGGATTTTTGTTGTTGTTCTAGGCTTGTGTTGCAGACTTGCCAGCTTTGCTGCGTGCTTTTTGTGACACTTGACTTCTGCCACCCATGCTGTGACGGTGTTTTGCCTGTGTCTCAGGTGCTGCTAAAAAGCAGTGGGGGTAGTTTCTCTGGCCAAGGGCATCCTGTAGATGTGTCTGTGTGTTAACCTGGCAAAGGATCTCTTTTATTTAAGGTTGGAGGATACTCCCTGCAATCTTCAATGATGCAAATAGTTTTTCCTTCTGCTGTCTCCTCTTATTTTCTCTCTGCTCCAACCCTGTATTTCAGAAGGGCTTCCCTTTCCTCAGGCACTAGTCTAGTGAGTAACCTCATCTAGCGTGCTTCATTTTGACATGTGGGGGCTGGATTGTATTATCACAATTTATTTTGGGGCTGTAAAACAAACAAACCTTGTGATATTTACAGGTGGGTGGGGTGGGCAGAGTGCCTGCCGTCATCTCTAAGCGTTGTAGGGAGCGGGAGGTGAAGCATTTAGAAATTGCCTTTATTGACAGAGGATTTAACCAGATATGTGCATATACTGTGGGAATTAGTTACCCTTCAAGTAGGGGCAGGTTCTTCAGGATGCTGGGATGTTAGCACTCCTGTCTCTAACAAAAGCTACCTGTGATGACTAAAGATTAAATCTACCCCTTTCCAGTGGGATGTGAATATCCTCTCCCTTCGATGTGGCTATGCTGACACAATATCACCCTTTTCCCGATTTCTTGCTCGTTCGTGCCATGAAGGACGGCCATTGCTAGTCCACAGCATGGTACCCGGGCCTCCTTGCACAAGAATGCTGGCATTAAAGGAAGTCATTAATGGCTTTCAGATTTTCCTTTCTCTGCTGGCAGGGTACCTGGAGGGCACAACTTTTTGTGAGCAGTGGTGTAGTGCACAGTGCACTAAAAAGGTTCATCTCTGTGTAATGGAAATATTAGGAAGGGGAAGAAAGTAATGTCTCTGTGGAAAGGAAAAAGTAATTTGTGGCCAGCTAGCACTGGATTTAAAATCATTTTGTCAGCAGAAAATTTGGCACTTCAGAAATTTGGCACTTTACTTTTGGATTTGGTGGAGGGCAGAGAGGAAGAGAAAACAGACGTACTGACATCCAGTTTGAGTTGAAAAATTGGGAGCCCATTAAGTTTTCTTCATAAATAATCACAGTTAAGATGTGGATAATTTGGTACCTGTTGAGGCAGGTGAATAGCAAAATGGATTAGTGTGAGGATGTGGGATTCTCCTGCACTGCAGAGAAATTGGGATAGGGTCTGCAATGTCATGCGGGGAGAAAGAACGGACAACTTCTGCACCTGTGTTCTCCTGGGTGACCACTGCCTCTGCCTCTCTCACCAGCCTTCGTTCTTCGTTGTGTACAACATGGTGACCACAGAGGTTATTGCCGTATTCGAGAATACATCCGATGAGCTGCTGGAGCTGTTTGAGAACTTCTGTGACCTCTTCAGGCATGCCAACTTGC
>NW_010134810.1:4714-5832 GCF_000699245.1 Pterocles gutturalis
TCCAGTTCCCCTGCTCAGCTTCCAGCAACAACTTTGCCAGGCAGATCCAGCGCCGGTGAGCCATTCGGAGCATGCTTTATACCGTATAGACACACCCATCAGCTGAAGGCTAGTATCAAATAACGACGGCAACCTTGAGAAAACCAGTTCCTTTAGTCGCTGGGTGATGCAAGGGTCTGGCTTGTATGTGGTTTATCATGCAGCCTCATGCATCTGATTTATATTCCACAGCATCTGTCTTGTTACAGGAAGGAACAAAGCAGTGGCAATCCAGAGCTTAGAAGAAGGAAAAGAAATTTTGAGGAAAAGATGTTTCTGGCTCTTGTTGAGCAGTAACCCTTCTGGAGGGTATTAAAGCCCTACTGACCAGTAGCTTAGGTCCCTGAAGATAAGATTGTCAAGTTGCTAGTGTCATCTTATTGGACATATTTTACCAAGTGGTATTCTCTGAATTTAGTGTGCACCAAAATGTGTATAATTTTCTTAAACATCAGTCACAAGCTTGTGGTTCTCATCAAACTGTGCTAGGAGAAAGGAAACTCATCTGCCTGGACCTGTTGTGAAAGCTGAGCAAAATATCAAAATAACCTGGGTTTCTAGAATGTGCTTTAACAGTCAAATGTGGTTTTAATGAGGCAGAGAGTGTTATTTCTCTTGGAATATATTTTTATGTGACTCAGGATGTTTTGTTCTTCCAGTGACTTGTTTCACATCATCCAAAGTACTTGGCAATCACTTATGGGCATGAAGCTTCTGTTGATTTTAGGCTGACGTCACATAAGTAAGAGGAAGTTGGCTGTGTCTGTAACTTTCTAGAGCTGCCTGTCAGGAAATCTGCAATGCTTAGTAGGAGAGAGAATGAGAGAGCTCACTGCAGACACTCGAAGAACAACTCCTGCCTTGTGTTAAAGAGGAGAATCTTTCATTCCCTTGGCTACGAGGGCCTGTAACAAGAGAGTTTAACTTACATAGCAAAGTAGAATAGATCATGACCCACAGCGAGCTGGCTTTTGGCAGAGTGTTTCTGGTCAAATGGAAATGTTTTACCCTCTCTGATGGGTGGCATCCATGCAGCTCGTCTGACTGTTCATGCACATCACAGAATCACAGAATCACAG
>NW_010134811.1:0-6105 GCF_000699245.1 Pterocles gutturalis
GTCAAAGGCTTTGCACCAGTCCAGGCAGACAACATCAGTTGTTCTTCTCTTATCCACCAATGCTGTAACCCTGCCGTAGAAGGCCACCAAATTTGTCAGGCATGATTTGCCCTTAGTGAAGCCATGTTGGCTGTCACCAATCACCTGCTTGTTTTCCATGTGCCTTAGCATAGATTCCAGGAGGATCCACTCCAGGATCTTGCCAGGCACAGAGGGGAGACTGAGCAGCCTGTAGTTTCCTGGGTCTTATTTCCCTTTTTAAAAATGGGGGTTATGTTTCTCCTTTTCCAGTCAGCAGGATCTTCACCAGACTGTCGTGACTTCTCAGATACGATGGATAGTGGCTGAGCAACTTCACCTGCCCGTTCCCTCAGGACCCAATCTCATCAAGTCCCATGGACTCATGCACCTTCAGGTTCTGTAGATGGTCTTGAACCTGATCTTCTCCTACAGCTGGTGGTTCTTCCTTCTCCCAGTCCCTGCCTTTGCCTTCTGCAACTTGGGCAGTGTGGCTTGAACACCTACCAGTCAATAGTGGGGCAGAAAAGTCATTGAGTACCTCAGCCTTCTCCATACCCTGGGTAACTAGGTCTCCCATTTCCTTCTGGAGAGGGCTCACATTTTTCCTAGTCTTCCTTTTATCACCAACATACCCCTAGAAGCATTTCTTGTTGCCCTTCATGTTCCTGGCCAGATTTAGTTCTCTCAGGGCTTTAGCTTTCCTGACCTGATCGCTCGCTGCTCCCTGATGACTTCTCTGCATTCCTCCCAGGCTGCCCGTCCTTGCTTCCACCCTCTGGAGGCTTCCTCTTTGTGTCTGAGTTTATCCAGGAGTTCCCTGTTCATCCTTGCAGCCTCCTGGCATGTTTGTGTTGGGATGCATCTCTTCTGAGTTTGGAGAAGGTGATCCCTGAACACCAACCAGCTTCCTTGGGCCCCCCTTCCCTCCAGGGCTTTATCCCATGGGACTCTTCCAGGCAGGTCCCTGAAGAGGCCAAAGTCCGCTCTCCTAAAGTCCAGGGCAGTGAGTTTGCTGTGCACCCTCCTCACTGCCCTGAGGATCTTGAACTCCACCATCTCATGGTCACTGCAGCCAAGGCTGCCCTTGAGTCAATAAGGAACATTGTATTTCCTTACTTTGAGAGATCAAGAGAAAGAATATATAAAAAAACAAAGTTCTGACAATCTGTATGTATGATTCACTGCAGACTAACAGCTCATTTCAAGGCAGGAACTTGTTGCACATCCAGTGTTTGCAACTCTTTATTCTCAGCTGTGGTAGAAAATTCAGCCAAATACAGGCTTGTAAAATCTGAAATGAAATTGCTTCATTAAGCAGCTTCAAAACTTCCACAGGTTCAGTTGCCAGAAAAGTTCCCTTGGTGCAGATTCTCTAAAAGGAATCTCAAAGATGGAGTGTTAGCAGACAGGGACCCAAGTTAGGGAAAAAGGTATTGCAGAGCTGCTACATAACTTCACTGTTCTAAAGAAATACTCTCTCAAGTTTATAACCTTTATCACGTATACGCTTTAGATTATCAATAGTGTACTGCTAGGAATCAATGAAATTACACCATCAGCTATTCCATGCTATTCCTTGTCCATAGCAGTTCAACTATGCAGCTGAGACAAGTTTATGGTTTTTTTCAACTCCACAACAGCCAAAATACAAAAGTAAATGATGCATACACTTATGAAATACTCACTTTTAAAATAAATTTAAAGCTAATAATTTTCTCACAATTTTTCAAAACTTTACAGGTGGAAAAACAACGAACTCCCTGAAAAAAACCACACAAGAGCAGAAACAAAACTTGGATTGAGTCCAAGGATCCCCAATTGCTCCTTTTCCGCTAGAAATGCACATTCCTTTCCAAACTCAAAAATAAAAGATGTGAGAAGTTTTACGACAAATGAAACCGTCCTCTTATCCCGGTCACAACCACAGATTTTGGTTCAGACCCAAGTTATTACACAGAAGGTCCCACTTCCAGAAGACAGCACAAAATACTGTGAGATAAGAACACTCAAAGGTCTTATGAGCAGAAATTGTTGCTTTCAACTCCGGTTTTTCCTCACCCTTAGCAGCTCTCAGAAGATCACAGCAGGTATAAACACGCTTTCTTTTAATTACAGAACTGGATTAATCTTGCAACTGATTCCCAGCTGCAGCAAGTTATAATCAAGTAGCCGTCGAGTATAATGATCATTTAATGGCCGAAAAACCATAATAAAGCAAGCTTTAATGAAGAAATCTGGAAACTTGCCAGAATGTTATGGCACTGCACTCAAAAAGAAAGCGTCACAGACTGTATTGGAGATTAAGAGAACCTTCTCATCCGGATGGCCAGAATGAAGCAAGGCAGTGCAGGGAAATTCTGACCAAAAACTAGTACAACATGAAAGCCCTGGTAAACCAAACCACTGCTCATTATTTCAACCAGAAGCTGCACACTCATTTTGTGTTGTGAAGAACTCTGAGGAGAAGGCAACAGGAACGTGTTGCTTTCTCTGTAATAATTCACTTCTTCACAAGCTTTTTTGACAAAAGTGCAGAAAGGTTTAGCAGCAAGAAATTTATTTGCCAGCATTTATTTGGGGAAATACTTGGAGAGTTACATAATAGAATTTTAAAGGCATTTGCAAAATTAATTATAAATTATTTATGATTAGTATACACATAGTTTTTTATGATTAGTATACACATAGTTTTAGGACACAGTTGAGTAAACTACAGCTGCTGCAACAGAAACTTGCAAAGGTCCTTGGTTTCAGCATTGCATTAATAATATAGACGACATCCAAGTTTCACTTTGCTCTCCTCTCCTTTAATTCACTTGGAACTGCTGACACGCTGCTCAGCAATCCCAGCGTTCCTCGATTCATCTCCCAGTCAGCAGAGAGGATGTGAGTTTTCCTATTTTGCAGAAGCCCCACTATAAGGGGACGGCTTGTCATTACGGACGTGTCACGGGATGTGTGTCAGCCATCCGCTCGCTGTGCGGCTCCTGGCAGTGCTGCGTGCCGTGAGTCGGAACAGGACCATCTGGTATCGGGGCATTCATAGCCAGGAAATTGTTGAGTGTTTCTAAATCTCTAAACCTAAAATTATTCTTCATCAACTAAAAAGTAAAAATATCATTTTTTAATAGAGCAGCACAGCAGTGAGAGATTTGGGGGTTTAACGACCCTTTTTCTGCTTCGGTGAGTTTTACACAACCACCAGAGTGGAGAAGCACAAGTAGACGACGATTTCTCATCTCCTCTATAATAGAAATTCTTATCTTTTGCAAAGGGTTTTTTGATGATGAAATAAAACCTTTGCAATATTCATTAATGAATTAGAAATCATGGAACTCAATCAAGCCTGAACTTACACAGAACCAGCAACATTTTACCCTCCTAAAAACCCCTCCACAAGAGCCCACTGTGTACACCCACCTGTTCTGACACTTACACCCTGTTCTGTGGTTTTGGTGTTGCTGAGGCTGAGCCAGCGCTGAACAACAGTGTAAGTCACTCTGTCACATTTACGAGGTAGGAACACTGATTCAGACACAGGAATAAGGAACCCTCGTGAGGATCTTTGTAACGACGGTGGGCAAATCCCCGTGTCCACAGAGCAGTGGTGCTCCACAGCACCTCGTCCCCTTCCTCAGCCCCACAGACACCAGCGCACGAGCTGCCATTTCTCCTTCTGGCGCTACCCCCGTGCTGTTCTGCGGAACCAAGCAGCAATCTGGGTTCTGACAGTGACCTTCTGCTTTTGCCTAAGATAGTTTTAGTTGGAAGGTGATCACTATCTTCAATTTGTATTTTTTCATTTTAGGATTTTCTGACAACAGTAACCTTTGAAAGTCTGCCAGGCTCCCTGACATGGAAAAGAACCAGCAGGATCTGACCAGTCAGTGTCTGTGCACTGATGTCCATACTGACGCTTTCAACCTCTGTTATTCATGTGCAGCTACAGAAGGTGGCTTCAGGTACCTCTGCTAACCCATCTCCTGCTCCCAGCCTCCAAACCAGGTCCGCTTGCACGGCCAGGGCAGCATGGGGCTGCAACGTGTCTGTAGCTCTCAGTTCTACCAACGGACCAAAGAAGTTGAGAAAAACTTGCTGAGAACATAAGTGATACACACAGGTCTGGAGAGTGGAAACTAAGGCTGAAACGTCCGTCTGAAACCCCAGGCAACAGGCTCATCCCGGCTGCACCGCACCTTTCCATTTCTAAATGTTGCAATTTCCCCTGTGAGCTCCTTCAAGGCTAGCGAAATATTACTGAAGGGAATCAAAATCAGAAAAAAATACTGCAGCACCTGAGCACGATCTGAGTTGAAAGTCGTACTGCTGGTGATAACAGGATCTCCTGGACTGTTTGCACATTGAGCAGTAGAAAGTCAATCCTGTCCAAAGGCAATCAGGAGAGCTCCTATGGGCGTGCAATGGCTATCCCCCTGGGGCAGTGACCAATCCAATGACGGTAATTCCCCCTTACCCCCAATTTTTCAAACACAGCTCTTCTGCAATATCAGCAACACCAGGGTTCCTGCTGTACTAAGAGCTGCTGCTGTCACAGTAACAGTGCACTGGTTCATCGTGCTGGTACAAGACAAACTGTCACGTGCAGGAGTTTACACGCAGGGCAGGAAAAGCCAATACCAGCGTAACTGTGTCTATGGTCGACTACTCATCATTCTGAAAGAAGCCAGAAAAACAAAATAAAATCACAGGTGAAATTTATTAATGAAAAATACAGAAGGCAAAGCCAGCTGAGGAAAAAAGACAAAAATTGCCGAAATAATTGCAAAATACAAAAAGAAGTGGAAAGACAGCAGGTGACCTATGTAACTGAACCATTCTGCTCTTCTTCCAGACCCCATGGAAAGCAATGAAATAATATCGCGCTTGGTCCTGTATCTGCACTCGCTGCTTGGAACAGCATTGCCTCGTGCTCCAAAGCTCGGCTCTCCACTGCTGCAAGAGAATTCTTTGCATAATTAAGTTAAAAACTACAAAATGCCATACTGAAGTAAACACTGGAGAACAAAGTATTACAAAATACTCATAAAAATGTCCCCCCAAATTCAATGTATTGTTTATTTGTGGAATGCTTGCAATTGTTTTTTAAGGGAGTCATAAAAATTCCTCAGTCACCAGGAGCCCATTCATGAGGGCAAGGAGTTTCCAGAGGAGCTGATATTTTATACAGCTCTAGAGAAATATTTTTGGATGCAAATTTAAAAAAAAAAATGTTCTTAAACTAAATAGTTTTATTCCTTAAAATGAGCAAAGACTTGCCTAAAATGTAAACAATGAAAATGAAAAAAAAAGAAAAAAGAACACAAGCTTGTAACCCAAACACAATACCCATTGTCTGGACTTCCCCACTTCCACGAAGAGCATCTGATTTTCATTTTGGATTAGAACATTCTGCTAAAATTACTAATATACGGGGACCTCATTTAATGTAATTGCAAAATTTCCAGATGAACACCTTCTGCTCTCATCTGAGCAGCGTTCCATAACTGAGAATTCACACTCTAACTCTGGACACAACAACTGAAATCGAATGTTGAATCCTACTGGAAACCAGTTTTGATGATCTCAGAGCCAACAGTGGTTCTCAGAAAAAACACCACAGGAAGCTCAGATCAACAGCAGCTTTTGTCATTGCTTCGCCGGGGAAACATGGCTAGCGACTTGATACCTCTGCAATTCCAAGAACTTCCAGTATTCTCCTGTGAAGAGATGCTCAACTGGCAGAGATAAAAACTAGACACAAAATGTGCTGAAGGCAACGGTGGAGCAACACTGACCAGCTGCTCTCTGGTATCTCCTGAGGTGGCCGCTCTGCTCAGCGCGTAGGGACGCAGAGAGACCCGAGCTGAACACACGGACAGTCAGGAACAGCGGGCTCCTTCTCTTTGTGCGGGTGTGTGTGGGGGGGTGGAAACGTACACGGGAATTGTTAGTCATGTCAGCCTGCTCCAGCTTGTGACAAAGGAACAAAACACGGGACCTAAGACACCAACAGCAGCTTTAACACTAAAGACTTCATAACTGCAACACAGCAGGCTGACAGCAACTGTTGCATGTGCTCCACTC
>NW_010134812.1:0-508 GCF_000699245.1 Pterocles gutturalis
GGGACCATACTGGGAATCAGACTGGAACCACAGTGGGATGAGACTGGGACCATAGTGGGGTCAGAATGGGGGGACGTGCTGGGATGAGACTGGGGGAATGCTGGGATGAGCTCACAGCCATACTGGGGTGAGACTGGGGGGCATAGTGGGATGAGACTGGGACCATAGTGGGATGAGACTTGGACCATACTGGGATCAGACCAGGGAGGGTACTGGGTCCAGACTGAGGGCGACGGGAGCATGCTGGGATGACAGCAGGACCATACTGGTGTCAGACTGGGGGCATACTGGCATGAGATTACAACCATACTGGTGTTAGGCTGGGAAGCATACTGGGATGACACTAGGACCATACTGGGATGAGACTGGGGCTACACACTGGGATAAACCCGGGGGCCATACTGGGATCTGACTGGGGCTGCACTGGGACCACACTGGGGGTGGATGGGGCTTTACTGGGATGTCACATTGCTGCCGGACCCCAACCCAGACAGAAAAAGAATTAAAA
>NW_010134813.1:0-9447 GCF_000699245.1 Pterocles gutturalis
AGGTTTAATTCTAAGGAGGCCTTAGCTTCTTTATACTCAAAAGAAACTCTCAGGCTTCAGAAAATTGATAGAATATTTTGCAGTGCCGCACCTGCAACACACACAATAAAGGCAATTGCAAAAAATATCAATAGCAAAAAAGGTATTTCCTTGGTGTGTTTCCTATCTTTCTAGTCCTGTGACCTTATCAGCCTAGGCTCCAAGCACTTGTTCTGGCAAGGTGCAATCCCCATTATATAAATCTTAATGGAGGCTGGAGTAACAGCGGCTCTTACAGCTAATGCAAGAGCTGCTTATTTCAGCTGTTGGGTGTGCAAGGGACCCCCATTCTTGGCTTTGGGCTGCACCCTCTCCAGCTGCGTTGAACTAGGCACCAGGCTAGATGTCTCCGGCACCAGGCTAGATATCTCCAGCACCAGGTAGCAGAAGCCCCTGTTTCCCAGGAACGAAGAGCTTGTCTCATCTCCTGGCAAAGGCAGTCCTCATAGCCAAAGGCCAGGAGCAACCCATTGCCAACGCAGCCTCTCCCATAGCCAGCAAGGCATTGGGAGGGTGTTTGGATCAAACCTCTTAGGCCAGCCTCAAAGAGGGAAGTACAAGCTGTCCCGGCTGTTTCCACCTCACATGTGACCAGCAAGCCCCTTCCCTGGGGACAGCTGTTGGGAGGGAGAGAGGGGCTGGTAGAAGACTCCTGTGCCCCCGGGTCTGGCTCCCTTGGTGGGGCTGGACCAGGGTGCTGCATGGGGCCAGAATAACACCCACCAGTTATCACCGTGTAAACCCACAAATTAACAAAAAACTGAGACCAAAAACCTGTGACACATGACTCAAGAAGGGATTTGGGTGCAACAGTGGCTGGTGAGGAGGCAGGAGCAGGAGGCTTCGGGCCGTGACTGTGCAAGTGGCAAGTGGATGGAGGGCACATTGGCTGGGAAAACCTCTCCGTGTTTACATCTCATACATTGACATATCTTTCCTCTGGGTATTAAATTACAACTTTAAATACTGACAGCATACACACAGAGTTGAAAAGAATTATTTTGCTATTGTATGCAGACAACTAAGTTGCTCTGAAGGTATGTACAAATTAAATGTTAATCTGAGTCCAGGGATAATCTAATTACTGCTTTCTTTTGAAGTAAAAGGAACAATATTTACTGAGTAAATTATGGACCTTTAAAGCTAAAACTTGCTTTGAAGATTAAACAACACACGTTGTTAGTTATTATAACCGTACTTGACCCTTGTTGCTTTGTAAAAATTTAAATGAATTTTGAATTTTCAGAGAGATGTTGCCTTTCAGAAGGCACTACTTCATATCCTTGTCAAATATTTTTTAACAGTACTTAAATGGCAATGTAACAGAGATCACCAAATATATGAGAAGCCGTTTGTGCGATATCTGTAGTGCACAACTACTCTGCAATATAGAAGAAATCCCCATTTTAGCACAGAGGGGACACTGGCAGCATGGGGAAACCATCCTCAACACCATGGGCCAGGCTTGTGGGCCAGCCTCCCACATGGTCACACCTCTGTCCTTGGGGAGAAGAGCCCTGGCCAGATGCGTGCTGGAAAGGGCCCAGAGCATCCTGGTTTTGTGTTGGGGGGCGGTCATGGCGTTGTGATGGACCTAGAGGCAAGACTTGGCACCTCCAGGAGAGTTTAGCAACTCTGGCAGGACCACAGAGTGCAATCTCACACTCCTCCTCTGCCAGGTGTGGATCCTCAGTTCATGAAAAGCTTTTCCATAGGTGGAGATAATCCTTCCCGCTACCCAGACCATCATATTCAGCTTTACTTTCAGCACTAGAGCTTCCCAGTAATTGAATTATATACTAAAACCCAGTTAACAAAACCCCCAATCAAATAATAACAAATTTCCTTATAATAATGTAACTTCACAGAATGCCTATATGGATTTTTTTCATCAGTAACTCCCTGAACACTGTACAGAAGAAGCACTTTCCACTATTTCTTGTGATGTTTATTTCCCCAGTCACTTATTTTTGAGTCCGTATTGCTTTGCCTGACAGTTCATAATCTGACTTTGAAAAACACTGTGTTGAAGTGGAGCATTTTGTCCAAGTCTTTCAAGCTTGGATTCAGGTCTGCACCTTCCAAATATCTGACAGCCTTCAGATCTCTTTTATGTTCAGGCCCATCTCTATAATTACCCCAGAATCGCTGACAGAAGTTGCAGAAATAATAGGTTGGAAACATCTGAGCATGTTCAGGGAAATGTCTCTGCTTATCAGAAGGCAATCAGCAAATTAAGTGGTGAGCACTAATTGAGTTACTTAATTGAAATTGTAGATGGAAGAACTGCATTCTGGAAAATTTCAGTTGCCCAGATGTTCTGAGCTCCTGATTTCCCAGAAGGAAGAATATTTTGAGTTTGGTGTCTGTAAACCATATTCTGTTTGTCAGGTTCAGAATATTTGAGGAGCATATTGGAATTCCAGCCATCTCATGGGTTTTTTAGTTTGTGAGAGTCCAACACAGTCCCGCCAGCAGGACAAGTAGAAGTGACTAACCCCTTACAAACAAATTAACGCTTCCCTTCTTTTTGGCAGTCTCACGCAATACTGATATATTGTCCTTGAAGGCTGTTATCCTGATCTCTTTGAAGAGTTGTGCTGTAAATCAAATGAGAACAGCTGGAGTCAGAATTAGAAATTAAACCATTTCTGCTGTGCAAACAGAGATTTGCAGTAAAACAGCTGATGAGCCCTACCCTTTGTCAATAATTGCTTCATATTGTGAAATACCCTTTGGTGCTCAGCATTCATTTTACATGTGGAGAGTGGTTTCCCAGGGCTGTAAGTCAACTTTCACAACCTGCACACAACCATTCAACCTCAAGATAGGTACTGGAGGGATGCTAGACAGACAGGGGGTGACCTGACCAGCACACGAGCTCCCCCAGGGCTTCACTGTGCTGCTGTGTGGCAAAGCAGGACTGAACATGCCACCAGCTCCCAGCACAACCTGTGGCATCAGCTTCAGTGGCACTGAATGGCTTGGTCCTCCCACAGTGAGGTTTTCTGATTACCAAGCTGCCAGCACCATCCAGCTGACAGCCATGTACCAGACGCAGGGCTGGAACCCTTTCCTCCGCACTCACGGATCCTGTTAAGGGACATCCAGAGCCCTGTAGCTCACCTGCATCCTTACCAAGCACCTCTAGTTTCTCAGGGAGTTCACTCCCCATTCATGGATCAGCCACAAGCAAGCTTTGCCTCCTGTACCCCTGAGTTTCACCTGATGGTAAAAAATTCTGCTGTCCCAGACAGACAAAGTATCAACCATGCCCTTTAGTCTGGAGCTTTAGATATATTGAGGACTTAAAACTAAAGAAAATTATCTTGATACACCTTCATGTAAAACGCCTGAGCAGCAATGGGAAGGTAGTCGGATGTGCTTAAGACATGTTCCACAGCATCCAACAGTAGCAACAGATTTCCTAGTCTCATGACTTACTGCACAGACATTTTGCATGGCTGTAGTCTAGATATCAAATGAAGGTCAGCCGAGGCCAGGACATCATTTCCATGGTGTGACAGAGCCTTCAAACCACCTGGAAGAAGGAAAGGAATCTTACACACAGATACAGCTGTGTGCAAGCTTTTTCTGTCCATAGGGCATCTCGAAGTAAATTACAGATTTGATGTGTGCTTCAAAGGAGGCCGCACCTTAGCTCTGGATCTTCAAAGTCCTTCCTTCACCTGCAGCATTGACACTGTCCAGCCTTCATTGAGACACAAGTTGGTTTGAGTTGGTTCAAGCATCAGGCACCTGGAGATAATTTTATGAAGACTGTGCCACCTTGCCAGTTCACCTGGTGGCTGCACACAGGTTTAAAATCAGACCATATCTGGTTATGTGGGACTCTGCAAATGAAAACAAAGTCAGCAGAGAGGCAATTTCACTCCTTCTGATGTTTTCCTTTCACCAATAATTTGAGTACGTCACTCTGCAACGTTGCTCCTCACACATTGGGACATCAGTAGCACATAGGCAACAGCATCAAAAGCTTCAGAGCTCCCAGAGGATGAGAATGGTTACCCTCCACTGACTGACAGCAGGAGATGCTCAGTCAGTGCTAATAAAGATATTTTTTGTCCTGTTGGCTGCCTTTGTATATGGAGTTTATAACTGACCTACAATGACTTGTTGTAGCATTCATTCAGCAAGGCTAGGACAACTGTGTGCATGTAGGAAAAGAGGAAAAAATTAATTTCAAGTGGGACATTACTTACTTTAAGCAGGAGCAACACCAATTTCTCATGTTTCTTGCACTACTGCAGAGAAGCACAGGTAGGTCCACAGCTTGATCGGAACATCCTCAATGATCTGAACACAGGGAATGCAGGTGTTCTGTTTGTTCACTTGCATAGGAGGGTAGCGGACTCATGCTGGTCTTGACAGTCTGTCTTCTGTTCATGGGATTGTTCATCCACGCAGGGCTTTGTTGTTAGCAGTGATAACCTGGGTTGGTGAGAGCTTCACACCTTTGTGTGAACATGCTCCTGTAGGCATGGTTTGTCAGCTTTATAGAAAGTTGATAAGAAAGTTCCCTTGGGTCTGCTAATCAGCCTCCAGAGGAGACATTCTTTGTTTCAGCTTGCACACTTCACTGTCACTTTTAAAAATATCTGATCCTTGCTCCATCTGGTACTGGATTTAAAAAATATGGCATCTAACCAGTTCTCAGTTTATCAACCTAAGAAACAATAAGTAGTGTGGCAATTACTGTAGTGTTGTTGGTTTTTTTTTTAATCTGAATAGAAAAGCTCATTCCACGGAGGAGCCTAGAAATCATCCCATGGCAGAGGATACTCTTCCTGACTTCTCTGTACCCAGAGTGCCTTTTTCATGTTTCTTTTCTCTCCTCCCAGTCTCCACTCAGGTTATTTCAAAACCCAACCTCAGAATTCGGGAGGTGCTGCAGACCTCCCTGTGGCAGAGCTCTTCCATGTGAGGGGTGGGAACATCCTTATCTGAGCCCAAGACTGAGTGAACAAGAAGAGGAAGAAACTTCTGCATTGCTGATCCCCAGGACAGGAAACATAGGTCTCTGGGAATTTGGGAGCCACCTACTGGCCTGGATAGAGCTGCTGCCAACACTGCTCTGCCTGTCAGTAAAAAAAAAAATTGACACTTCTAGATGATGTATGTACCTGGACCATTTCACCACCATGGCCCACAAAACACACGCAAGTTCCTCCACAGTCCTCTCAGTCTTTGGTGATCTCCTGATACAAGAAGCCTAGTAGTCTACTGTCTGATACACTTTCGCAGAGCAAAGGGCTGTATTAATGCAAACACTTAAGATTAATGCCAGAAAGGTTATCCTTTGAGGTTTTTCCTTTATACTGAAGAAATTAAACACTCTGGTTTCATATCAGCCTGCCAAAGGGAGCCTTTATGCAAAATTCAAGCCATTGAATTCAGGCCATCCTCACAATCTTATCTCAGAACCTGGCAGCAGGTGAGACAGGAAAACTTTTCTGGTGTTTAACATGTAGCTGTCCTCACGACTAAGTTTAGCAAGAATATTCACAGGTACTTCTGCAGTGCTTCTATGTACAGATCTTTACTAAGGATGAGAAAACAACAAACACATCCATTTACCTTGGAAAAAAAAGTCACTGTAATTCCCTAAGACAGAGCAGACATCCTACCTGTTACAGTATGCTAATGCCCTGCAACCTACTAGGCTGTTTCTACCTCTGTAATACAGACTGGGCACAGTGAAGGCTCTGGATGGGAAGGATTTGGTGTTGGAATTATTTTCAAACAGAATATTCATTAGAAGGTACCCGAGCAGTCATGCTACTTCCCCATTTGTCATCAGATGCATAAGGAAAACTGCCTCATCTGCAACTCTCCTTTGCTTTCAAAATTCAGCCAGAGCAAGTTGTACTTACCACAGCACAGCCTCTTTGCTTTCCTCTGAATGACCAGCACCACGAACATGATTTTACCGGTGTTACAGCACATTACTACAGAGTTTGCACCTAGTTGATTAACAAGCAGTGAAAAATCTTACTCATTTTTTAATCTAAATGGGTGGCATATAGCAGCCACAGGGCACGCTAGGTAGAATGATTCATGTTCCTTACATGGCAAACATTAACAGATTTTTTTTTTAACCATTTTAGTAAACAACCTTTGGGGAGTTTTGCTGAGGGCCTAATCTGTATTCAATTTAGTCATTTGAAAATTACATAGACAAGCTTTGTGAAAAATCTCTTAAAAATGCAGCTAAGTGTGTTGTTTACCTTAATACTCAAACAGCAGCCAAGTGAAGCGTTTTCTCTGTTCTGGCCTCATTCTGTAAATGACTGAATGCATAAATCCAATGTTCTGGATCCAGCCCGCTGTAAGCTTGAGCCCTTTATTAATTCCTTTTTACCATTTTTACAGATTTGCTGAAAATAGCTTTGTTGCGAGTTTCCCTTAAAAATCTCTCAAAGTCGTTAGATATGAGAGCTTTACTAGCATGCAACAAGATCAATGACAAAATGCTGGACAAAGTCTACTTATTGCAGTAAAGAAATCCCCCCGTTGATAAATGATAGAAGAAAGTTTTCTTAAAAAAAACGAAAAAACAGAGAGAAAGCTCAGCCTGGTGCAGTGGACATCTGTGGTACTGTAACTGTTCCTTTAATTTAAACACTGAAATTAATTACTGCATTTGATTCTGAGCTTTCAGAGGCACGATACCTTGAGAACCATAGCAAAAAGAAAACACAGTATATGGGATGAGTTAAAAGTAAAAACAACAGGCCTTGCAAATAAGCCCATTTCAAAACAATATAATAAAGGTGAAGGGGAGAACTTCTGAATACATTTTTCTAATTAAAAAAGAAGACAAATCATTAATATATGCCTGCCAATGACAGAAAATGCAGCCTTCTAAAATGTCTGAGTCTCATTGGGGCTGCATTTACATTCTACTAAGTATTAAGAAATGCCTAAATAACGGACAGAGTTCAGGGGTGCATAATACGTCTTGTTATGAAGAGCACCTGCCGAGACCATACTTGCCTATAGTTTAAACATTTTCTACAATTAAAATACCTAAATCTAGAGGCCACCTGTTTCCTGCCTTTGCCTTCCTCAAGTGCCAGAAGTTTTACTGTAAACACAGGTGAGCAAAATAAGATTCTGCCTGATGTTAGGGGACTCGAAGAATTTGCACAACAGCTGAAGTCACAGCCAGCTGCTTTTCGACTCCCAGCCCCTCAACTGAAATTGATGAGAGAAGCAGTATCTTCTCTTCTCCCAGTGGCAAGATGCTTACACGGGAATTCCCACACTGGGCTGGGACAGCAGCTATCCATCCAGCAGCTTGGATTTGACACTAACCAGTACCAGATGTTTCAGCAAAGGCATAATAAAATGCAGAGAGAGTAACTGTGGAGAAAACTACACAGTTTTTCACAATTTCCCACTGGTCCCTGGGCAGTGCACATATCCTGGGACATGATCCATCCCAAGAAACTGGTCTGGCTATTCTGAAATTTGCCAAAAAGCTGTTCAGGTGACAACTCTGAATTCATTGCTGACTGGTAAAATACAGAGGCCATGGACTGTCCTTATTGTAGGACCCTTAAGAGAGGTTGGATTCCCATTTTAATTATAGTCTAACTGTGAAAAGTAAAGAAGGTAAAGCATTTCCAGAAATTCTAAAAAGGTTTTTTCTCTTAGAAGAAGACATATTAAAGAAGTGCTGCCAGGTGAGCTGGAGTCTTGAAGGCTAGAGGTAGAAACTGGAAAATACATCTGCAGGCCCAATCTTTTCCTGATGACACTGGCACCCAGTTAATACCAGCTGGAAATCAGGTCCTGCTCATGGAGAAAGTCAGTTGCTCAGTTGTTAGTCCAAGATATCAACTGAACAGCTAGTCTGGTAGCCCAGTAAGATGCAACTCAGAAACCTCTGCTTCTGAATATTCCCAATAGCACACCAGTCCCTGGGAGAGAATCCTCCACATCAGGAAACCCTTGCTGACAAACACCTACTATCTAAAACTCTGGCCCATGCAAGAGATTTTGCACAATGCAAAGCTTAGGATGAAATGGAAACCATATGGTGCTTGCACCTTATCCAGACAAAACAGGCAGGGACAATCCTGTGCTACTCTGTCCCGTGAGCTGGGCATACGCAAACCAGCTGCATCGCTGTTGTGCTGCTGCCGGTACCACCAGCCATGCTAAGCAGCAAAAGGCCAGACCAGAGGGCTGCCCGTGCCTGCTCAAATACGCATGTCCTTGGTTTTACCAGATGGGGTGCCTGGAGCACTGCTTTGGCTGCACTGGACCAAGGCAGACACAACTGCAGCAGGGAAGAGTGCAAACCAGGCAGGTAGATTCCACCTTTTTTCTTCCTGTTTTCAAATTTCTTTGGAGGATCTGACAACAAATCAAAGCTACAGTTTTCCAGACATTCAGTGAACATTTATTCAATTCAACAGAAGTGTACAAGTGTTCTGAAACATAAAAAGGTACGAAAGAGGTCCTGGTTTCTTATTGCCTAACACACAGATGATCCTGTGAACCTGGAAGCAGGAAGCTAGCTGGCTCCTACACAGGAAAGCAGCAGATTTCAGAAGGATTCAGTTAACTAAAAGCCTACTATTTTCCCCTTCTTCTCTTTTGACCACTGAGATGGTTTCATCTGGTAAATTTCAATGCATATGGGCACTTACTGAAATGAGGTACAGTTATAATACAATAGCAAACTGATTTATAGCATCTGTGCACAGAAATTGGCAGTAGTACCAAAATGATGATAAGCTCTGGGACATGAACAAACACTTACAATTATGCAGTTATGCTGAGACCATAAAAAAACATCCTCTTATGAGCAGTTCCTGAGCCAGGGGATAAGGAAAATAACCCGACAGTTAAGAGTACATCGCACGTTTCAGCAAAGGCTATAGCCATCATTCTTACATTGCTGTCTTCTCATGTTATATCACAACTGTTAAAAGGTTACTGGTCCATACTCTGAAATCTCTAATAGCAGGCCCATTTCTCTTAGCTTGACCTTTTTAAAAAGAGGACTCAAGAGAAAATCAACACTAGCTTTCACAGCTCTTGGCGGCATCCTCACAATTCCAAAATGTTACATCTCCCCTGCTACCCAGTGCTTCTTGCAAAGCATTTGAAATCATGTCACAAATTAAAGATTATAAAACAAAGGCTTCAAAATAACTTAATCGTTATATTTATCATGGGGAAAATCTTGCATTGAATATTAAATACTATCCTTAAAGCCATTTGGTCATACAGAGAACAACTACAGACATTTAGAAAAGCAAACACTATTATATATCTGAAGTGCTATCGAGATTAGAAAACAAGCCATCAGAGGTAAACAATCTTCTCCTCTACTCTGCCTCCCCTCTCCGCATCCTGTAGGCTCTCAGGCTG